>NC_057802.1:94365773-94370232 GCF_018294505.1 Triticum aestivum
CAGACGGCAAAGAGCCTTTGGTCTTTGCCGTCCGCCTTATGATGTCATCTACACGTCACTAGATGGCAGGTTCTTTGCCGTCTGCCACGGACGGCAAAGTCTTTGCCGTCTGCCACTGTAGGCAAACTGACCAAATGGGGCAGCTCCCAGGAAGCATAGTTGGCTGCCACGTGGCTTCTTTGCCGTCCGCGGCAGACGGCAAAGGCTCTTTGCCGTCGGTGGCGGACGGCAAAGAGCCTGACCAAATGGGTCAGCTCCTAGGAAGCACAGTTGGCTGCCACGTGGCTTCTTTGCCGTCCGCGGCAGACGGCAAAGGCTCTTTGCCGTCGGTGGCAGACGGCAAAGAGCCTGCATATTGTCTGTTTTTTCTGTTTTTTATTAAATCCCACAATTTGCAGCACATATCACATATATAAGTTTCATATCCAGCACATATCCAACACATATCTAGCACATAAGTTTCATATCACATATCACATCAGTTTCATCCATACACATTGTTCATACATAAGGAAGTTCCATCCATACACATTGTTCCATCCATATATATATTACAATGCAAAGTGTCATGAAGATAGCAAGCTAGATACAATGCAAAGTTTCATCAAAGGAAAAGCAAGCACTCCATCATAGCAAGCTAGCTTCCATCAAGTGAATGAAATCTGCAAAATGGTAAATAAGAAAGTTAGAAATAGGTGACTAGAACAAGAAGAAGACTAGAACAAGAAGTATATGTCATTTATGAGCTAACTTAGGTGAAATGGATCATATATGAGCTAACTAAGTTGAAATGGGTTGTTTATGAGCTAACTTAGTTGAAATGGATCATTTATGAGCTAACTTAGTTGAAATGGGTCGTTTATGAGCTAACTAAGGTGAAGGGCATCGTTTTTGAGCTAAGTAAGGTGAAATGGGTCATTTGGAGCTAACCTAGTTGAAATGGATCATTTTTGAGCTAACTTAGTTGAAATGGATCGTTTTTGAGGTAACTAAGGTGAAATGGATCGTTTTTAGCTCACTTAGGTCAAATGGATCGTTTTTGAGCTAACTTAGTTGAAATGGATAGTTTTTGAGCTAACTTTGTTGAAATGGATCATTTTTGAGCTAATTTAGTTGAAATGGATCGTTTTTGAGCTAACTTAGGTGAAATGGATCATTTATGAGCTAATTTAGTTGAAATGGATCTTTTTGAGCTAACTTAGGTGAAATGGGTCGTTTATGAGCTAACCTAGGTGAAATGGGTCGTTTATGAGCTAACCTAGGTGAAATGGGTCGTTTATGAGTTAACCTAGGTGAAATGGGTCGTTTATGAGCTAATTATGCAATTTTTGACATAAGTAAGCTAAGTACATATCCTTTTAGAGCTAACTTAGGTAAAATGGATGGTTTATGAGGTCAGTAAGCTTATTAAGTCATTTTGGAGGAAAAGAAGCTAACTCTAGGTCATTATGGTAAGCATATTGGAGGAAATAAAGCTAAGTCTAGGTCTTTATGCATTTGTTAAGCAAAACACTAGAGAAACTTACCGTGATCAGGGAGGTGTAGGAGCGGGCTGGCTAGTGCCGGTAGCTGGAGAAGGATCATGCGATGCGTTTCTGGAGTTAAGCTGCACCAAAGATCATTTCCAATGTCTCGTTAGCATTATGACACTCAAATGTTAAGACTAGCAAGTAATGTCCATTCAAATTAAACTCACCATGGTCCCAGGAGCAATCACTGGCATCGGCGGAGCGGTCTGACCGGTCTTCTCGCACACAGACTGCACATTTGGTTTTGACGACTCAGTCATACTAGTTAGTAATGAGACAAACACTACATGAATGTTTTGGCTAATCTGCAGAAGAAACTTACCACAAGGAGCTCGTACATGGCCCTTGCCTGCATGTCATTCCGTGCCCTCTCCTCCTCCATCATCTTTGTCGTCCTCTCCTCCAACTCCCGCTGCCTCTCCGCCGCCTCCGCCAGAAGTTTCTCCGTTCTATCTCTCTCACTCTGTATAGCAGCCTGCAACACCACTCACATGACCATTTGTAATCATTGATGGAAGCGCACACAATGTAATGGAGAAAGATAGCTGAGTACGTATCACTAACCTTGATGGCGAGTTGCACTGGCCGTTCACGAGGCCTTATCTCAGGAGCGGAGCTCGACTGGCGCGCCTTGATCTCCGGGAGAGTGCTAGGACAACGGATAAGTCCATCTCCAATGGCTATGGAGCCATGGGACCTCCCGCCACCAGATATCATCACCAGCTCTGGATCAATGGGACCCTGGCTCGGGTTAAAGTCCTCCCCTTTCCTCACCTTCCCCTCATCTCTATATCTCACGAGCTTGTTGTGGGAGGAGATGTTGGTGAAGTTGTTTGCATCATCGAGGTCAGACTGAGAGAAAGCCTTGACTTTCTTGTTAGAGCCAGTGTGGGCCATGGCATACAGGTCGTACACCTCTGGCACCTTATCCGCCTTATTGTGGCGTGCCTGAAAGAGAGAAACAATGAAAATTAGTAACTAAAGGGCTCAAGCTAGCATGATGAATGAATTGCATGAATCATGAAGCAAACCACATACCCAGTTGCGCCCGAACTGATATAAGTTGGAGCTGCCTTGATGGTGTGGCACACCTTCCATTTGGGCACGTTTGTCCTTGGCCTGGTTGTGGAGGGCTAGCCATTCTTGTGAGCACCACTCATCGACCAACACCTCCCAACAATCCATCCGATCCGCACACCATCTCGGAGGCGCCTAAGTTAGCAAATAGAAACCTGAGCGCTACGGCTATGAATTACTAAATGAAGGAACTTAAGTAGAAGGCCTTAAGAATTACCTTCATGTACTGCTCCTTACTCAGGAACTTATCGCGGCACGCCGGCTTGGGCTTCTTGATACCACGCAAGGCGTAGTAGTCTCGAACAGCCTGCACCCGAGCCTCGTGCCATAAGTTCTGGAGTAGGCGCTTGCAGACGTTCTGGATAACATTTGCGCACTCCTCCTCGTATCCCTCCTCACACCTGTAGAATGTCTGCAATCAAATGAGACAATATTGATTAGTACAATTAATAACTAGCTAGTTGAAGATTTTGAAATGTGTAAAGGAGAAATTACCCAGAACGTCCTGATCACCATGTCTGCCCTCGTGTCACACACGACACCGTCGATAATGACATCCGGCGGGGCCAGGGCAGCCACGTAGTGCTCCCAGCTCAACCCAAGCTCTGGAAGCCGACCCTCACCAGGCAACGTGACAAACCCCGGGAAGTTTTGCCGGCAAAGAACTCCAAGGACGGAGTTGGGCCGGCGGACACTATGATGGTGGTCCCAACCCCTGCAGCATGACAAGGCCAACACATTAGTTATTTGAAGAAACGTGAATGCAGAAGGTACAAAAATATTAAATGCACTTACGTACCTCTCCCCATCAGGGAAGATCAACCACCTCTGCTCGCGGGTCGCCGGCACGGACGGGAGCCGTGTAGCACCACGCTGGTAGACGGTGCCACCCTCCTCCTCAAGATCAGTCGGCTCCCCGCCATCATCAGCATGGCCACTCGGCTCCTCGGGCTGATTCGGCCAGGTACCCCATCCGGACGTGTGCTCCTCCGGGGTCTCGTGGGCCGAACTCTCGTGGGCCGAAGGCCAGTCGACCCGAGGCTCGTGGGCCCAAGACCCGTGGACCGGAGGCTCGTGGACCGGAGTCCGTGTAGCCTCCTCCTCGGACGAGTCCACCCTAGCAGTCACGTGCTCGGGTGAAACAGCTGGGGGTGGCGGCGAGGAAGGCTCCCTAGCAGTCACCCTACCTCCTCTCCCGCGACCACGTGCCCCACCTCCTCTCTTCCTACCTCGTCCCCTGCTGGGCACCGCGGTGGACGAAGAAGGGCCCGGCGGTGTGGACATACTGTCCAGCAACGCTCGGCGAAGAGGTACGTCTGGAATCGAAGACCTCAGACCACGCGCCGAGGAAGAAGGGGCCTTGGCGCGCTCCCGACCAGCGCCCACCATCTTTCAACACCTGCCATGACAAACAGTAAAGGAAATTAGTACAACATAAAAAAAAGACCGACATGAATAATAATATGTGTATCACTTAAGTGTATCATCATCAAGTACAACATTAAAAAATTTAATACCTGACACTACTAATAATCTCGATCAGTATCATCAATAAATGCATAATCATCATCATCACTATAATCAATGACGGGCTCATAGGGTTCAGTGGCATCAACATGTGCAAGGCCACCTTGACGTAATCGGTCAAGCAATGACAGGTCATCCGCAGCAGTAACCTCTTCTTGTTCCGGCTCTTCTTGTTCCTCCTCTGGGGTGATGTCGGATTCACTGTCACTGTCTACTTCAATGTTTTGGGGTGAAGTATAGCGGTTCTTGAAACGCTTTTTGGAAAGACGTGTCTCTTGGAAGAATTCTCCTTCATATGTGTCTGGGTTAATGTGAGGTTCATAATC
>NC_057802.1:94374040-94376166 GCF_018294505.1 Triticum aestivum
ACGGGGCGGCGGGGGCGACGGGGCGGCGGCGGCGGCGGCGGGGTGGGAGGAGAAGGGCGAGGCGAGGACGAAGTGAGTAACGGGCGGGGGGTACCTGCCGTTGGGCAAGTGCCCTCTTTGCCGTCCGCCAGCCTTTGCCGTCCGCCTTTTTGCCTCTTTGCCGTCCGCTAGCGGACGGCAAAGAGGTGGGCCGTTAGGATTTTTTCAAACGAGCGGGGGGTGGGGGCCACCACACTCTTTGCCGTCCGCTGGCGGATGGCAAAGACCTGGCAGATGGCAAAGAGCTTCTTTGCCGTCAGCCTTTTCTTTGCCGTCTGTTTGTGTGTAGCTGATGGCAAAGAGCTTCTTTGCCGTCAGCTAGCAGACGGCAAAGATCTGGCAGATGGCAAATTAGCTGATTCCAGTAGTGCATGTTGCTATGTAGCCTCAGATATATTACATATGGCCCTAGTTAACCTAACGATAAATGGGTTGCAAATATATTCAGTTAAAAGTCCGATTCACTGATTAGTTCCTTATCAGCCCCCGCCCTATATGGTACCAGCTACCGATATCCTGAACAGTGAGCATATATAAGCCAGGGGATGAAACTAACCTCGATGGAAAATAGCAGTCGTTCCCAAAATTGTCCTGTGTAGGTACATCAAGAAGCATGTTAAGCACAACAGGCTAAACATCAACAAAAATTATCCATGGCAGACAAAATAATCTCCAAAAGATAGCTTCAGTATGCAGGTTTAAGCACGCTAGTAAAGCAAAACAAGTGGAAAGATGTGTTAACTGCAACAGGCCTAACATTTAACGACAAGCAAACATAGTCATTCAAACTGGTATTGTGTCGGTCTAAGTACACTGGTTATTGTTAAATAAAAATGGAAAGACATGTTAACTACAAGATGCAGCAACCAAATGTAGTCATTCATAGTGGTATTGTTGAAACTGGTAGTGATGAAATTGAACTGCACAGTTCATACTTGCACATATAGAACATCACGTTGTGAATAACTGGAATAAACAAGGCATACTACGAACAACCAAAGATAGCATTTGAAACTGGACATATGCTAACTACAAACAACCGAACAATCAAAAAACTTTAAAAGAGGCATATGCTAGCTATAACAGGCTTAACAGCAAGCAAATATATGCATTCCTATCGGTATGTTTAAAACTGGATTGATGAAATGTACTGCACAGTAAATAATTGCACATATAGAGCATCACATTGTGAACAACTGAAATAAACAAGGCATACTGCAAACAACCAGATATAGCAATTAAAACCGGACATATTCTCACTACACTACAAAAGGGACTCGACAAAACAAATCATGGGTTTCCCCCTGTGAAGAGGCACGGCAAAACAAATCATGGGTTTCCTCACTTGTCATGGATGGGCTCGTTCCCGTGGGAAGAGCACGAACCCTGGATGCGCTCCATGTCGTCGCAGATGGGCTCCTTCCCCTTGGAAGAGCACGGCTGTAGGGTGCCCTCCCTGATGTCGCAGACAGGCGCTTTCCCCTTGGAAGAGCAGATGGGCTCTTTCCCCTTGGAAGAGCCAGAGAGGGTGCCCTCCTCGTGGTCGTCGTCGATGAGGTCTGACTTGGAAGATGTGGATCCCAAGCCAGCGCCGCAGAACGTGTCCTTCAGAAATGACAAAAGGGGCGCGATGGCGATGTAGGATGGCAAATTGTTGACAGCGAGCCAGAGGAGATCAGCGGCGCGGCCATGGATGAGATCGACGGCGGTTGAACCCGAGGGGTTGGGGGTGGGCCACTTAACCTGTGACATAGCCCGCCTCAGGCCATCGCTGTCCATGACCTCGATGTCATAGCCGGCAGCCGAGACATGCCCGCATACTCTAGCCCACTGCTTGAGTGCCTACCGCCAGTAATGGTCGTCAGCTTCCTCGGCGACGTCGAGCGAAGAGACCGCGATACACATCTTTTGGGCCAGTCGCTCCTCGAGCTCCACGGGAAGCGTAGCCGGGCTTAGGCCGTGACGCTCTGGAGTGGGGATGGGGATGGGGATGTGGATCTGTGGGAAAGGGGGCCTTTGGCAGGCGTCATCTAAGAAACTCAGGGCGGCCTGGGTATGGAGATCGGTGGGTAAGCTGCACGGGCAAA
>NC_057802.1:94376878-94377690 GCF_018294505.1 Triticum aestivum
CGGGACGGCGGGAGTCAAACGCGGGAGTGAAATGCCGGGGCTATTGAAAATTTTGATGATGGTGCATCGCACACGGTCCGGAGATAACAACAGTGTGTTATGAAACAAAAAAACCCTCGAGCCGGGCAGATATTTTCGAGGGATGCAGGCGGGATTGGGAACAAGAAACATCGCACACGGTCCGGAGATAACAACCGTGTGTTATGAAACAGAAAAACCCTCAAGGCGGGCATATATTTTCTAGGGATGCATGCGGGATTGGGAACAAGAAACATCCCACACGGTCGAAACACAATAACCATGTGTTATCAAACAGAAAAAGCTGCAGGCGGGTAGATATTTTTGAGAGGGGATGCCTCGTGGATCCCAATGTACTGTGCGGATGTGTGCGTGACAGGGGCATCGGCGTGTCACATGGTTAGTTTGAGTGAACCGTGTCTGTTGCGTCATCCGACTTGTCTAATGTTCATAAATTTGGCGAAAAATGACACAGGAGAGGGTCAGAACACGAACACACTTGCATGTGGACCAAATTTATGTATGAAAAGGGTGGTTTGATTTTCAAATACCAAATGCAACTTCGATGTGGCACCTATCTCGCAAAGCGCACGGTATTGCTTGCTCCCACCCCCCTCATGTCCGCACGAAGGGCATCCTAAGCTATGAATGCAAGCCCCCCCAGCCGAGGTTCACGTAGCAAAGTGCGAATTAGCTAGCAGCCCCCCTCCCTCGTGTCGGCACGAAGGGAATCCTAAGCTATGAATGCATGCCCCCCAACCGAGGTTCACGTAGCAAAGTGCGAAGTATCTATC
>NC_057802.1:94678018-94842215 GCF_018294505.1 Triticum aestivum
GGTGGAGGAATCATTATTTTGCGCGTAATAAGGAGGCATTTCCTTGCGTGCGGTCGTGGACCCAGCTGTCAGCCTCTCCACGTACAGTCCACTTCAGATGCATGTCGGTCGTTGACCACGTTGACCAGGCCGCGCCGAGAGCACCAGGGCGGTGGACGACGGCGAGGCCTAGGAAGGGAACGACACGGAGGCAGGGAAGACTCGGCAGTTGTTTCCCACGCGGAGGGGAGTACGACTGTACGAGGGTTTACTGGTTCGTCTGCCGTCGCCGGAGAATAACAGCAGGTGTGGGTGAGTAGAGGGATGGCTAGGCCAGCGATGGGAGTACGGTGGGGCGGTGAGGCCTGCGCGGCAGCACAGCCGGCCGCGGGGAGGAGAGAGCAGGCAGTCCCGCCGGCGCTTGTTTGAGCGGCTGGAGCAGGAAGAGCAGAGATTGAAGAAGCACGACGGCCGTTGGATGGACATCCAACAGTCACTGCTTGTGCGTCAACCTTTTTTTAGGAAAGCCTCAAATCTGTGGAAAACATCATACAACCCATCTGCCATTATTTCTAATAATTTACAGCCCATTTGCTAATTCTTAAGGTTTTTTTGGAGCCCATATTCTTTTTGTTAGCATTACAGCCCATATTGTGGCCACGGTTAAAAAATTATACGAAATTTTGCATATTTCGGTGCGGTCCGAACTGTTTTTAATCCCGAAATTTCGAGTCACATTCAAACTGATTTTAAAAATAAATGTATATCAATATAAATATCAACAAATTGTCCACGCATAAAAATCAATGCAATTTAAAATCTCGAAATGAAAAAAAGAAATTTGAAACTAATTGCCGGTTTGATGTGTTTTAAAAATGTACAACCCATTTCTCATTACTGATAGGCCATTTTCTCGGCCAGCCGAATGAAGCTCTCCTCGTCTTGAAAGATTTGCAGCCCAACAGGCCTGACAAAGCGACTTACTTGGCAAATCACAAAAAAACTGGGTTGTGGCCGTGGACCCAGCTGCGGCCGTGGACCCAGCTGTCAGCCTCTCCACGTACAGTACTCTTCCGATGGAAGTCGGTCGTTGACCACATTGACCACGCCGCGCCGAGAGCACCAAGGCGGTGGACGACGGCGAGGCCTAGGAAGGGGACGACGCGGAGCCGGGGAAGACGCGGCAGTGGATGCCCACGCGGAGAGGAGTACGAGGGTTCACTGGTTCGGCTGCGGTGTGAGGCTGCCGTCGCCGCAGAATAACAGGGGGTGTGGGTGAGTAGAGGGATGCCCTGGCCAGCGGTGGGAGTAGTAGGGGGCGGTGAGGCCTCCGCGGCATCACAGCCGGCCACGGGAGGCAGGAGCACGCGGCACGACCGACGCTGGTTTGGGCGGCTGGAGCAAGAAGACCAGAGGTTGAAGAAGCACTACTGCCGTTGGATGAACATCGTACGGTAACTGGAGCTAGAATCGTTCATATTGACTAAGTTGACAAAGCCCTCCGTCCCCGTCAACTTGGTAGGCCCACAAGTCAGCCTCCCACTATGCTGGGTTCCAGCTGGCAGGGGGAGTATTCATTTTTTTGTGCGTAATAAGGAGGCACTTCCTTGCGTGCGAAGATAGCTGGTGGGTCCGACCTGTCAGCGGGGGGCACGTTTTTTTCGCGAAATACAGAGGCCCTTCCGGTGGGTCCCAGATGTCAGGTGGAGGAATCAAAGACTTGAGAAGGCGTACAGAACAAGCTAGTGTACCAGTAAAGAGACGTTGCTGAGTTTTAGAAAAAAGAGAGACGTGCTCCTGTAGCTGGTTCGAATCCAAACCTAGACTATGACTATATATGGTGCTATGCTACTCTGCAAGTAATGAAACTGACATATCCAACGTTCGCTTCTCCTCTTCTCTACTTACTCTGCCTAGCATCAGAAGCTCTGGCCGCAGCAACCATGTCCGCTGGCTGCTCGTCCACCTGCTCTTCAGCAGGCAACAACCAAATATGCGCCAAGTCGCCACCCGTACCATCGCCTGTGGGTCTCATCACACCCCCGCCGGCACGCGCACCGCAGCCGGTTGCTCATCGCAACCCGCTGCCGTTGGTGTGGTGCCACTGCTGCAAATCACGCAGAGTCATCCGTCGCGTCTCAACCACAATCCTCAACCCTGGCCGAGTCTTCTACAAATGCCCGAATCATGGGGTAATAATATGTTTAAGTGTTGTTCTGCTGCTTTCAGTTGCTGATTTTTTTAATAGTTTGGTTGATGATCTTCCAATTTGATTCGTGCAGAAAAGGGAAGATTCGTGTGATTTGTATTTCTGGGAAGTTGCTGATGTGGGGGAGTGCAACTACGCTGATTATTTGGTTAGCCGAGGAATCCCAATACCAGCAGGTTGGGGTGTTGGACAAGTAACTGAAGGAACGACAGAAGAGGAAGATGCAGAGCAGAAGGTTAAAGATGCAGTTCCTCTGATCATGGCCAAGCAACAGCTGCTGAACGGCCTTGACAGCAATGAGGAGATGAAAGAGCTTGTGAAGATAATGGGCAAAATCGATGTGCTCTGTAGGATGATTGTCTCTTTATTTGCAGTGTATGTAGCACTCGTGATGTATTCAGTGGCTATGACATGAGCACTTTGCTGAAACTAGTAATGAATGAAACCTGTG
Organism: Triticum aestivum; assembly: GCF_018294505.1. Classification (NCBI taxonomy): domain Eukaryota; kingdom Viridiplantae; phylum Streptophyta; class Magnoliopsida; order Poales; family Poaceae; genus Triticum; species Triticum aestivum. The sequence continues at coordinate 94,680,658 of NC_057802.1, forward strand.
TAGCAGGCTGGGCGTAGTGTTGTGAACATCTAATGATTTCTATTAACGGAAATCAGGGGGTATCCCCTTTTGCTCATAAATAAATAAATAGCAGAGGCCCTTTTGGTAATAAATAAATAAATTAGCAGAGGCCCTGTCGGGTCAGCTTTGTTCTCATTCGAAGACGTCGAGCAAATTGCAGTCCAACAGCAAACTATGTCATCAAATTCAAGTTTCACAGCCAAATATGAGTACAACTAAACAACAATGTCATCATGTTTTAGTCGTCATACAATCACCAAACACAAATCAGCATACATAACAAGTGATGTTCTCACAGGAAAATACTAAACAACATGTTCATCAGGTTTCAGTTGTCATAGCAAACACAATTTCACATAGTAGATAAAAAACGTCTTCTGACAGGCAAATACGACAAAAGCAATGTAATCATCATCCGCAGCAGCAGCGTCAACATCTTCGCCATGTGTATCAGTCTGAATCGTAATTCCCCACGGTGTCATCTTCTTCTTCGTCCTCAACGTCCTCGAACGTTGGCTTCTTCTTGATCAACTCTTGTATGTCCACAGCACGACAGGCAATCTTTTCGCCGGCGTCATTGACGTGATGGTTCTCAAAGATATTAGGAACATCTGTGTTATCTTGTACATCAGGAGCAGTGTAAGCATCATCTTGTTGTGCAACTTCATTAAACGAATTCCTCTGCTCAAACCTTTGCAATACTCTCCAGTCATCGCTACGTGCAAATGTGTCTTCCAAGAAAAATATCTGTGTTGCTTGATTTGCCAAAATAAAAGGCTCGTTGGTCTGGTACGCCGCCTTGACATTGATGGATTTGAAATAATCATCAGCTCTGGGTTTTGCGATCCTGGAAAACAGGTTATACCAACGACAGCACAACAGAACCACACACCGATGATCCTCGAAACTGGAGATATACTGCAACTGAACAATGTCTGTTATGTTAGCATACATTTCAGTTGTCTCTTTGTCATACGTATCCGTGCTCATGATGGCACTGTTTTGTGTCTTCCTGCCTTCGTCTCGTGCAAGGGTGTTGTAGCGCACATCTCCAACAACGCAAGATTCATAATGTCTTACCCGAGTATCAGGACCCATTGCTAGTGAGTAAAGGGCATCATCAACTGCCTGCCCATCCTCCCGCATCTTCTTAACCTATGGTTAGAAAATAGACAAGCTGATCATCTTATGTACTCAATATATTAAAAAAACTGACAGTGCAATTCAAAAGCTTACATGGCTCTTGAACCATTTCGCAAATCCTGCCATAACCAGTTTGTCAATGTTTCTTGGATTTTGCGGCAGTAACTCCTTTTTGTAGATGCTGCACAACATAGTGATCACGTCAAACATCTAAATATATAAGAATGTGCTGCAAGTTTAGTAGATTACGATGTATAAGCTGCAGTACTTAGCACTTACTTGATATAAGGTAGTATCTCAGGACAGTTATTCAACACATACCAAACCATTTTGTCCAAATCTTTAGGTTTGTCCTCTTGTCGACTCTTCCCTGTAACTCGAACAGAATAATCGAAAACATTGAGCCCGGGATTGTCTTCATCCACCTCTTTGCTAAGCTGATCAGCTGTTTCAATGTATTTTGAGCAGAATGTCAACGCTTCTGTAGCAATGTAGGCCTCTGCAATGGAACCCTCGGGTCTAGCTCTGTTCCTAACATAGCCCTTGAAAGTGCCTAGCCGCCTTTCAATAGGGTACATCCAGCCATACTGTACTGGACCTCTAAGTAGTGCCTCATCAGGTAGATGAACAGCCAAATGCACCATCACATCAAAGAAGGCTGGAGGATATATCTTCTCAAGGTCGCATAGGATAGTTGGTATCTTGTCTCTAAGACGCTCCAAAGCATCTATCCTGATATTTCTACTGCAGAGTTCCCTGAAGAATTGTCCCAACTCTGCAACTGCTCTGTATAAGTCAGGGCGGCCCAATCCTCTAAGGATAACAGGTAAAACCCTTTGAAGTAGGACGTGGCAGTCATGAGTTTTCAACCCTTGTACCTTGTTTCCATCTGCACTGACTCTCCTTTCAGGGTTGGAAGCAAATCCATGTGGGAATCTCACACGTGACAGGACCTCGCAGAATTCTTTTCTTTTTACCTTGTCCAAGACGTACACAGCTGGTGCCATATCCCGTGGTTTACCTTCATCTTGCACCTGCAAATCCTGTCTGATACCCAGGTGTGTCAAATCAATCCTAGATTTTAAGGTATCTTTCGTCTTGCCTTCAATATTAAGAAGTGTGCCGATAATGCTGTCACATATATTTTTCTCGATGTGCATCACATCAAGATTATGCCGCAGATCCAAATCTTTCCAATACTCCAAGTCCCACAAAGTGGACCTGCGGGTAAACAATAATCTCTCTTCTGCCCTGCCATGCTTCCTTTTCCCGCTACCATTATCAGGATGGTTTCCTGGTGTAATATGCCTGACCTTCTCTAATTCCACTTGCAACTCATCGGCGGTGAGCCTCTTTGGCGCATCACGGTTTTCATGCTTTGCATTGAACACATGTCTTCGGTATTTTCTAGGATGCGGCTTGTCCTTGGCAAGGAAACGGCGGTGTCCAATGTAACAGATCTTGCTAAGTATTGCGTATGACAGCGGATTCCTGTCACAGCGAACACATGCATTGTAACCATGTGTCGTTCGCCCTGACATAGTGCCCAAAGCCGGATAATCATGGATGCACCAAATTATAACAGCACGCAGAAAGAAATCAGCTGGTGGGCTGCTATATAGGTCTCGAGTGAGAACACCCCTCCATAGCTGTTGAAGTTCCTCCACAAGAGGCTCCATGAACAAATCAAAATCCTTTCCAGGACTTTTTGGACCTGGGATGAGCAAGGCCATCATGTAGTTTGATTCTTTGGTGCAGACATTTGGAGGCATGTTGTAAGGGATAACAAGCACTGGCCACATGCTATATGTGGCGCTCTGGTGGCCAAATGGGTTAAATCCATCTGAAGCTAAGCCAAGTCTAATGTTTCTCGGGTCAGCAGCAAACTTTTCGTGTTTCTGATTGAAGCTTTTCCACTCACTACCATGTGATGGATGGCTCATTACATTCTGATCTCTGTACTCCTGGTTCCTAGAATGCCACAGTACATCCTCTCTTGTTTCAGCATCATGAAACAACCTCTGCAATCTTGGTGTAATTGGAAAATGTCTCAGAACATTATGAGGAATCCTCTTCACAACATCGCCATCTTTCCATCTTGATGATTTGCATTTAGGGCATTCACTTAAGTTGGCATAATCCTTCCGGAACAGAACACAATTATTTTTACAAACATGGATCATATCATATCCAATTCCAACTACACGAAGGAAATTCTTCATTTTACTGTAGGTGTGTGGCAGCTCAGACGCATCTGGGAAAGCTTTGCGGAAAGCAGCCAACATCGCATCAAATGATTTGTTGGTCATCCGCTCAGATGTCTTCACCTGAAGAAAGGTGACCATAGCTGAGAATACTGACAGCTTATTTCCTGGGGTGACAGCCACGTTGCATTGTTCCAACATGCGGGCCCACCGTTTTTCTTCTTCTGGTGAAAGTTCACGGAATGCACGAGCATTTCGTAGCATTGTTTCAATGTTGGTCAAACTCACTGGCTCCGCCACCACCTCCTCCTCCTCCACCTGAGCATCAGGCAGATCAAGATGGTGATCTGCTGCTTCCACGTAGTCAATAACATTGACGTTCACAGCTTCACCATGATGAACCTGTTGGAAATATGCCCTAGAGGCAATAATAAATTAGTTATTATTATATTTCCTTGTTCATGATAATCGTTTATTATCCATGCTAGAATTGTATTGATAGGAAACTCAGATACATGTGTGGATATATAGACAACACCATGTCCCTAGTAAGCCTCTAGTTGACTAGCTCGTTGATCAATAGATGGTTATGGTTTCCTGACCATGGACATTGGATGTCGTTGATAACGGGATCACATCATTAGGAGAATGATGTGATGGACAAGACCCAATCCTAAGCCTAGCACAAGATCGTGTAGTTCGTTTGCTAAAAGCTTTTCTAATGTCAAGTATCATTTCCTTAGACCATGAGATTGTGCAACTCCCGGATATCGTAGGAATGCTTTGGGTGTACCAAACGTCACAACGTAACTGGGTGGCTATAAAGGTGCATTACAGATATCTCCGAAAGTGTCTGTTGGGTTGGCACGAATCGAGACTGGGATTTGTCACTCCGTGTAAACGGAGAGGTATCTCTGGGCCCACTCGGTAGGACATCATCATAATGTGCACAATATGACCAAGGAGTTGATCACGGGATGATGTGTTACGGAACGAGTAAAGAGACTTGCCGGTAACGAGATTGAACAAGGTATCGGGATACCGACGATCTAATCTCGGGCAAGTACCATACCGATTGACAAAGGGAATTGTATACGGGATTGATTGAATCCTCGACATCGTGGTTCATCCGATGAGATCATCGAGGAACATGTGGGAGCCAACATGGGTATCCAGATCCCGCTGTTGGTTATTGACCGGAGAGTCGTCTCGGTCATGTCTGCGTGTCTCCCGAACCCGTAGGGTCTACACACTTAAGGTTAGGTGACGCTAGGGTTATAGAGATATTAGTATGCGGTAACCCGAAAGTTGTTCGGAGTCCCGGATGAGATCCCGGACGTCACGAGGAGTTCCGGAATGGTCCGGAGGTAAAGATTTATATATGGGAAGTCTTATTTTGGTCGCCGGAAAAGTTTCGCACTTTATCGGTATTGTACCGGGAGTGCCGAAAGGGGTCCGGGGGTCCACCAGCCCCGGGGGGCCACATGGGATGTAGGGGGGTGCGCCTTGGCCTATATGGGCCAAGGGCACCAGCCCCAAGAGGCCCATGCGCCAAGAGATAAGAAAAAGGGAGAGTCCTAAAGGGGGAAGGCACCTCCGAGGTGCCTTGGGGAGGAAGGACTCCTCCCTAGCCGCACCCTTCCTTGGAGGAAGGGCCAAGGCTGCGCCCCCCCTCTCCCTTGGCCCTATATATAGTGGGGGGAGGGAGGGCAGCAATACCTAAGCCCTGGCGCCTCCCTCTCCCTCCCGTGACACCTCTTCCTCCCCGCTTGCGCTTGGCGAAGCCCTGCCGGGATCCCGCTACTTCCACCACCACGCCGTCGTGCTGCTGGATCTCCATCAACCTCTCCTCCCCCCTTGATGGATCAAGAAGGAGGAGACGTCGCTGTTTCGTACGTGTGTTGAACGCAGAGGTGCCGTCCGTTCGGCGCTAGGATCATCGGTGATTTGGATCACGACGAGTACGACTCCATCAACCCCGTTCTCTTGAACGCTTCCGCTCACGATCTACAAGGGTATGTAGATGCACTCCTTCCCTCTCGTTGCTAGTAAACTCCATAGATTGATCTTGGTGATGCGTAGAAAATTTTGAATTTCTGCTACGTTCCCCTAATAGTGGCATCATGAGCTAGGTCTATGCGTAGTTTCTATGCACGAGTAGAACACAAAGTAGTTGTGGGCGTCGATGTTCTCAATTCTTCTTGCCGCTACTAGTCTTATCTTGTTTCGGCGGCATTGTGGGATGAAGCGGCCCGGACCGACCTTACACGTACACTTACGTGAGACAGGTTCCACCGACTGACATGCACTAGTTGCATAAGGTGGCTAGCGGGTGTCTGTCTCTCCCACTTTAGTCGGATCGGATTCGATGAAAAGGGTCCTTATGAAGGGTAAATAGAAATTGGCATATCACGTTGTGGTTTTGCGTAGGTAAGAAACGTTCTTGCTAGAAACCCATAGCAGCCACGTAAAACATGCAACAACAATTAGAGGACGTCTAACTTGTTTTTGCAGGGTATGCTATGTGATGTGATATGGCCAGAAGGATGTGATGAATGATATATGTGATGTATGAGATTGATCATGTTCTTGTAATAGGAATCACGACTTGCATGTCGATGAGTATGACAACCGGCAGGAGCCATAGGAGTTGTCTTATTTATTGTATGACCTGCGTGTCAATGAAAACGCCATGTAATTACTTTACTTTATTGCTAACCGTTAGCCATAGTAGTAGAAGTAATAGTTGGCGAGACAACTTCATGAAGACACGATGATGGAGATCATGATGATGGAGATCATGGTGTCATGCCGGTGACAAAGATGATCATGGTGCCCCGAAGATGGAGATCAAAGGAGCAAAATGATATTGGCCATATCATGTCACTATTATGATTGCATGTGATGTTTATCATGTTATGCATCTTATTTGCTTAGAACGACGGTAGATAAGTAAGATGATCCCTCACTAAAATTTCAAGAGACGTGTTCCCCCTAACTGTGCACCGTTGCGAAGGTTCGTTGTTTCGAAGCACCACGTGATGATCGGGTGTGATAGATTCTAACATTCGAATACAACGGGTGTTGACGAGCCTAGCATGTACAGACATGGCCTCGGAACACATGCGAAACACTTAGGTTGACTTGACGAGCCTAGCATGTACAGACATGGCCTCGGAACACAAGAGACCGAAAGGTCGAACATGAGTCGTATAGTAGATACGATCAACATGGAGATGTTCACCGATGATGACTAGTCCGTCTCACGTGATGATCGGACACGACCTAGTTTGACTCGGATCATGTATCACTTAGATGACTAGAGGGATGTCTATCTGAGTGGGAGTTCATTCAATAATCAGATGAACTTCATTATCATGAACATAGTCAAAAGGTCTTTGCAAATTATGTCATAGCTTACGCTTTAGTTCTACTGTTTAAGATATGTTCCTAGAGAAAATTTAGTTGAAAGTTGGTAGTAGCAATTATGCGGACTGGGTCCGTAAACTGAGGATTGTCCTCATTGCTGCACAAAAGGCTTATGTCCTTAATGCACCGCTCGGTGTGCTGAACCTCAGCGTCGTCTGTAGATGTTGCAGAACATCTGACATACACGTTTTGATAACTACGTGATACTTCAGTGCGTAATGCTAACGGTTTAGAATTGTGGCACCAAAGACGGTTTTTGAAACGTCGCAGAACATATGAGATGTTCCGAAGACTGAAATTGGGATTTCAGACTAGTGCCCGCATCAAGAGGTATGAGACCTCTGACACGTTTCTTAAGCCTGAAGACTAAGGGAGAAAAGCTCAATCGTTGAGCATGTACTCAGATTATCTGAGTACTACAATCGCTTGAATCGAGTGGGAGTTATGTTGGGAATCGTAGCATAATTTTAAAATTTTCCTACGCTCACCAAGATGCATCTATGGAGTATACTAGCAATGAGGGGAAAGGAGTGCATCTACATACCCTTGTAGATCGCGAGCGGAAACGTTCCAATGAACGTGGATGACGGAGTCGTACTCGCCGTGATCCAAATCACCGACGACCGAGTGTCGAACGGACGGCACCTCCGTGTTCAACACACGTACGATGCAGCGACGTCTCCTCCTTCTTGATCCAGCAAGGGGAAAGGAGAGGTTGATGGAGATCCAGCAGCACGACGGCGTGGTGGTGGATGTAGCGGGTCTCGGCAGGGCTTCGCCGAGCTTCTGCGAGAGGGAGAGGTGTTGCAGGGGAGGAGGGAGGCGCCCAAGGCTGTAGGTTGCTGCCCTCCCTCCCCCCCTTTATATAGGCCCCCTGGGAGGGGGGGCCGGCCAAAACCCATCTAGGGTGGGGGGCGGCGGCCAAGGGGGTGCCTTGCCCCCCAAGGCAAGTGGGGAAGCCCCCCACCCTAGGGTTTCCCAACCCTAGGCGCATGGGGGGAGGCCCATGGGGGGCGCCCAGCCCACTAGGGGCTGGTTCCCTTCCCACTTCAGCCCACGGGGCCCTCCGGGATAGGTGGCCCCACCCGGTGGACCCCCGGGACCCTTCCGGTGGTCCCGGTACAATACCGGTAACCCCCGAAACTTTCCCGGTGGCCGAAACTTGACTTCCTATATATAATTCTTCACCTCCGGACCATTCCGGAACCTCTCGTGACGTCCGGGATCTCATCCGGGACTCCGAACAACTTTCGGGTTTCCGCATACACATATCTCTACAACCCTAGCGTCACCGAACCTTAAGTGTGTAGACCCTACGGGTTCGGGAGACATGCAGACATGACCGAGACGCCTCTCCGGTCAATAACCAACAGCGGGATCTGGATACCCATGTTGGCTCCCACATGTTCCACGATGATCTCATCGGATGAACCACGATGTCGAGGATTCAATCAATCCCGTATACAATTCCCTTTGTCAATCGGTATGTTACTTGCCCGAGATTCGATCGTCGGTATCCCAATACCTTGTTCAATCTCGTTACCGGCAAGTCTCTTTACTCGTACCGCAATGCATGATCCCGTGACTAACGCCTTAGTCACATTGAGCTCATTATGATGATGCATTACCGAGTGGGCCCAGAGATACCTCTCCGTCACACGGAGTGACAAATCCCAGTCTCGATCCGTGCCAACCCAACAGACACTTTCGGAGATACCCGTAGTGCACCTTTATAGTCACCCAGTTACGTTGTGACGTTTGGCACACCCAAAGCACTCCTACGGTATCCGGGAGTTGCACGATCTCATGGTCTAAGGAAAAGATACTTGACATTGGAAAAGCTCTAGCAAACGAAACTACACGATCTTTTATGCTATGCTTAGGATTGGGTCTTGTCCATCACATCATTCTCCTAATGATGTGATCCCGTTATCAATGACATCCAATGTCCATAGTCAGGAAACCATGACTATCTGTTGATCAACGAGCTAGTCAACTAGAGGCTTACTAGGGACACGTTGTGGTCTATGTATTCACACATGTATTACGATTTCCGGACAATACAATTATAGCATGAACAATAGACAATTACCATGAACAAAGAAATATAATAATAACCATTTATTATTGCCTCTAGGGCATATTTCCAACAGTCTCCCACTTGCACTAGAGTCAATAATCTAGTTACATTGTGATGAATCGAACACCCATTGCGTCCTGGTGTTGATCATGTTTTGCCCTAGGGAGAGGTTTAGTCAACGGATCTGCTACATTCAGGTCCGTATGTACTTTACAAATATCTATGTCTCCATTTTGAACACTTTCACGAATGGAGTTGAAGCGACGCTTGATATGCCTGGTCTTCCTGTGAAACCTGGGCTCCTTCGCAAGGGCAATAGCTCCAGTGTTGTCACAGAAGAGAGTCATCGGGCCCGACGCATTGGGAATCACCCCTAGGTCGGTAATGAACTCCTTCATCCAGACTGCTTCCTGTGCTGCCTCCGAGGCTGCCATGTACTCCGCTTCACATGTAGATCCCGCCACGACGCTTTGCTTGCAACTGCACCAGCTTACTGCTCCTCCATTCAAAATATACACGTATCCGGTTTGTGACTTCGAGTCATCCAGATCTGTGTCGAAGCTAGCGTCGACGTAACCCTTTACGACGAGCTCTTCGTCACCTCCATAAACGAGAAACATATCCTTAGTCCTCTTCAGGTACTTCAGGATATTCTTGACCGCTGTCCAGTGTTCCATGCCGGGATTACTTTGGTACCTTCCTACCAAACTTACGGCAAGGTTTACATCAGGTCTGGTACACAGCATGGCATACATAATAGACCCTATGGCCGAGGCATAGGGGATGACACTCATCTTTTCTATATCTTCTGCCGTGGTCGGGCATTGAGCCGTGCTCAATTGCACACCTTGCAATACAGGCAAGAACCCCTTCTTGGACTGATCCATATTGAACTTCTTCAATATCTTGTCAAGGTATGTACTCTGTGAAAGACCAATGAGGCGTCTTGATCTATCTCTATAGATCTTGATGCCTAATATATAAGCAGCTTCTCCAAGGTCCTTCATTGAAAAACACTTATTCAAATAGGCCTTTATACTTTCCAAGAATTCTATATCATTTCCCATCAATAGTATGTCATCCACATATAATATGAGAAATGCTACAGAGCTCCCACTCACTTTCTTGTAAACACAGGCTTCTCCATAAGTCTGTGTAAACCCAAACGCTTTGATCATCTCATCAAAGCGAATGTTCCAACTCCGAGATGCTTGCACCAGCCCATAGATTGAGCGCTGGAGCTTGCATACTTTGTTAGCATTCTTAGGATCGACAAAACCTTCCGGCTGCATCATATACAACTCTTCCTTAAGGAAGCCGTTAAGGAATGCCGTTTTGACGTCCATCTGCCATATCTCATAATCATAGTATGCGGCAATTGCTAACATGATTCGGACGGACTTCAGCTTCGCTACGGGTGAGAAAGTCTCATCGTAGTCAACCCCTTGAACTTGTCGATAACCCTTAGCGACAAGTCGAGCTTTGTAGATGGTCACATTACCATCCGCGTCCGTCTTCTTCTTAAAGATCCATTTATTTTCTATGGCTCGCCGATCATCGGGCAAGTCAGTCAAAGTCCATACTTCGTTTTCATACATGGATCCTATCTCGGATTTCATGGCTTCTAGCCATTTGTCGGAATCCGGGCCCGCCATCGCTTCTTCATAGTTCGAAGGTTCACCGTTGTCTAACAACATGATTTCCAGGACAGGGTTGCCGTACCACTCTGGTGCGGAACGTGTCCTTGTGGACCTACGAAGTTCAGTAGTAACTTGATCCGAAGCTTCATGATCATCATCATTAACTTCCTCCCCAGTCGGTGTAGGCACCACAGGAACATTTTCCCGCGCTGCGCTACTTTCCGGTTCGGAAGGGGTGACTATCACCTCATCAAGTTCCACTTTCCTCCCACTCAATTCTTTCGAGAGAAACTCCTTCTCCAGAAAGGACCCGTTCTTGGCAACGAAGATCTTGCCTTCGGATCTGAGGTAGAAGGTATACCCAATAGTTTCCTTAGGGTATCCTATGAAGACGCATTTTTCCGACTTGGGTTCGAGCTTTTCAGGTTGAAGTTTCTTGACATAAGCATCGCATCCCCAAACTTTTAGAAACGACAGCTTAGGTTTCTTCCCAAACCATAATTCATACGGTGTCGTCTCAACGGATTTCGACGGAGCCCTATTTAAAGTGAATGCGGCAGTCTCTAAAGCATAGCCCCAAAATGAGAGCGGTAAATCGGTAAGAGACATCATAGATCGCACCATATCCAATAGAGTGCGATTACGACGTTCGGACACACCATTTCTCTGAGGTGTTCCAGGCGGCGTGAGTTGTGAAACTATTCCACATTTCCTTAAGTGTGTACCAAATTCGTGACTTAAATATTCTCCACCACGATCTGATCGTAAGAATTTTATTTTCCTGTCACGTTGATTCTCAACTTCACTCTGAAATTCCTTGAACTTTTCAAAGGTTTCAGACTTGTGTTTCATTAGGTAGACATACCCATATCTACTTAAATCATCAGTGAGAGTGAGAACATAACGATATCCTCCGCGAGCCTCAACACTCATTGGACCGCACACATCGGTATGTATGATTTCCAATAAGTTGGTTGCTCGCTCCATTGTTCCGGAGAACGGAGTCTTGGTCATCTTACCCATGAGGCATGGTTCGCACGTGTCAAATGATTCGTAATCAAGAGACTCCAAAAGTCCATCTGCATGGAGCTTCTTCATGCGCTTGACACCAATGTGACCAAGGCGGCAGTGCCACAAGTATGTGGGACTATCGTTATCAACTTTACATCTTTTGGTATTCACACTATGAACATGTGTAACATCACGTTCGAGATTCATCAAAAATAAACCATTGACCAGCGGGGCATGACCATAAAACATATCTCTCAAATAAATAGAACAACCATTATTCTCGGATTTAAATGAGTAGCCATCTCGAATTAAACGAGATCCAGATACAATGTTCATGCTCAAAGCTGGCACTAAATAACAATTATTGAGGTTTAAAACTAATCCCGTAGGTAGATGCAGAGGTAGCGTGCCGACGGCGATCACATCGACCTTGGAACCATTCCCGACGCGCATCGTCACCTCGTCCTTTGCCAGTCTCCGTTTATTCCGTAGTTCCTGTTTTGAGTTACAAATATGAGCAACCGCACCGGTATCAAATACCCAGGAGCTACTACGAGTACTGGTAAGGTACACATCAATTACATGTATATCACATATACCTTTGGTGTTGCCGGCCTTCTTCTTGTCCGCTAAGTATTTGGGGCAGTTCCGCTTCCAGTGACCACTTCCCTTGCAATAAAAGCACTCAGTTTCAGGCTTGGGTCCATTCTTCGACTTCTTCCCAGCAACTGGCTTACCGGGCGCGGCAACTCCCTTGCCGTCCTTCTTGAAGTTCTTCTTACCCTTGCCCTTCTTGAACTTAGTGGTTTTATTCACCATCAACACTTGATGTTCTTTTCTGATCTCTACCTCAGCTGATTTCAGCATTGAATATACCTCAGGAATGGTCTTTTCCATCCCCTGCATATTGAAGTTCATCACAAAGCTCTTGTAGCTTGGTGGAAGCGACTGGAGGATTCTGTCAATGACCGCGTCATCCGGGAGATTGACTCCCAGCTGAGACAAGCGGTTATGCAACCCAGACATTCTGAGTATGTGCTCACTAACAGAACTGTTCTCCTCCATTTTACAGCTGAAGAACTTGTCAGAGACATCATATCTCTCGACCCGGGCATGAGCTTGGAAAACCAATTTCAGCTCCTCGAACATCTCATATGCTCCATGTTTCTCAAAACGCTTTTGGAGACCCGGTTCTAAGCTGTAAAGCATGCCGCACTGAACGAGGGAGTAATCATCAGCACGCTGCTGCCAAGCGTTCATAACGTCTTGGTTCTCTGGGATTGGTGCTTCACCTAGCGGTGCTTCTAAGACATAATCTTTCTTGGCTACTATGAGGATGATCCTCAGGTTCCGGACCCAGTCCGTATAGTTGCTGCCATCATCTTTCAGCTTGGTTTTCTCTAGGAACGCGTTGAAATTGAGGACAACGTTGGCCATTTGATCTACAAGACATAGTGTAAAGATTTTAGACTAAGTTCATGATAATTAAGTTCATATAATCAAATTATTTAATGAACTCCCACTCAGATAGACATCCCTCTAGTCATCTAAGTGAAACATGATCCGAGTTAACTAGGCCGTGTCCGATCATCACGTGAGACGGACTAGTCAAGATCGGTGAACATCTCCATGTTGATCGTATCTTCTATACGACTCATGCTCGACCTTTCGGTCCTCCGTGTTCCGAGGCCATGTCTGTACATGCTAGGCTCGTCAAGTCAACCTAAGTGTATTGCGTGTGTTCCGAGGCCATGTCTGTACATGCTAGGCTCGTCAACACCCGTTGTATTCGAACGTTAGAATCTATCACACCCGATCATCACGTGGTGCTTCGAAACAACGAACCTTCGCAACGGTGCACAGTTAGGGGGAACACTTTTCTTGAAATTATTCATAAGGGATCATCTTACTTACTACCGTCGTTCTAAGCAAATAAGATGCAAAAACATGATAAACATCACATGCAATCAAATAGTGACATGATATGGCCAATATCATTATGCTCCTTTGATCTCCATCTTCGGGGCACCATGATCATCTTCGTCACCGGCATGACACCATGATCTCCATCATCATGATCTCCATCATTGTGTCTTCATGAAGTCGTCACGCCAACGATTACTTCTACTTCTATGGCTAACGCGTTTAGCAACAAAGTAAAGTAATTTACATGGCGTTATTCAATGACACGCAGGTCATACAAAATAATAAAGACAACTCCTATGGCTCCTGCCGGTTGTCATACTCATCGACATGCAAGTCGTGATTCCTATTACAAGAATATGATCAATCTCATACATCACATATATCATTCATCACATCTTCTGGCCATATCACATCACATAGCACTTGCTGCAAAAACAAGTTAGACGTCCTCTAATTGTTGTTGCAAGTTTTTTACGTGGTTTGTAGGTTTCTAGCAAGAACGTTTCTTACCTACGTATGACCACAACGTGATTTGCCAATTTCTATTTACCCTTCATAAGGACCCTTTTCATCGAATCCGTTCCGACTAAAGTAGGAGAGACAGACACCCGCTAGCCACCTTATGCAACTAGTGCATGTCAGTCGGTGGAACCTGTCTCACGTAAGCGTACGTGTAAGGTCGGTCCGGGCCGCTTCATCCTACAATGCCGCCGAAACAAGAAAAGACTAGTAGCGGCAAGAAGAATTGGCAAACTCAACGCCCACAACTGCTTTGTGTTCTACTCGTGCATAGTAACTACGCATAGGCCTGGCTCATGATGCCACTGTTGGGAATCGTAGCATAATTTTAAAATTTTCCTACGCTCACCAAGATGCATCTATGGAGTATACTAGCAACGAGGGGAAAGGAGTGCATCTACATACCCTTGTAGATCGCGAGCGGAAGCGTTCCAATGAACGTGGATGACGGAGTCGTACTCGCCGTGATCCAAATCACCGATGACCGAGTGCCGAACGGACGGCACCTCCGCGTTCAACACACGTACGGTGCAGCGACGTCTCCTCCTTCTTGATCCAGCAAGGGGAAGGAGAGGTTGATGGAGATCCAGCAGCACGACGGCGTGGTGGTGGATGTAGCGGGTCTCGGCAGGGCTTCGCCGAGCTTCTGCGAGAGGGAGAGGTGTTGCAGGGGAGGAGGGAGGCGCCCAAGGCTGTAGGTTGCTGCCCTCCCTCCCCCCTTTATATAGGCCCCCTGGGAGGGGGGGGCCGGCCAAACCCATCTAGAGTGGGGGGGGCGGCGGCCAAGGGGGTGCCTTGCCCCCCAAGGCAAGTGGGAAGCCCCCCACCCTAGGGTTCCCAACCCTAGGCGCATGGGGGAGGCCCATGGGGGGCGCCCAGCCCACTAGGGGCTGGTTCCCTTCCCACTTCAGCCCACGGGGCCCTCCGGGATAGGTGGCCCCACCCGGTGGACCCCCGGGACCCTTCCGGTGGTCCCGGTACAATACCGGTAACCCCCGAAACTTTCCCGGTGGCCGAAACTTGACTTCCTATATATAATTCTTCACCTCCGGACCATTCCGGAACCTCTCGTGACGTCCGGGATCTCATCCGGGACTCCGAACAACTTTCGGGTTTCCGCATACACATATCTCTACAACCCTAGCGTCACCGAACCTTAAGTGTGTAGACCCTACGGGTTCGGGAGACATGCAGACATGACCGAGACGCCTCTCCGGTCAATAACCAACAGCGGGATCTGGATACCCATGTTGGCTCCCACATGTTCCACGATGATCTCATCGGATGAACCACGATGTCGAGGATTCAATCAATCCCGTATACAATTCCCTTTGTCAATCGGTATGTTACTTGCCCGAGATTCGATCGTCGGTATCCCAATACCTTGTTCAATCTCGTTACCGGCAAGTCTCTTTACTCGTACCGCAATGCATGATCCCGTGACTAACGCCTTAGTCACATTGAGCTCATTATGATGATGCATTACCGAGTGGGCCCAGAGATACCTCTCCGTCACACGGAGTGACAAATCCCAGTCTCGATCCGTGCCAACCCAACAGACACTTTCGGAGATACCCGTAGTGCACCTTTATAGTCACCCAGTTACGTTGTGACGTTTGGCACACCCAAAGCACTCCTACGGTATCCGGGAGTTGCACGATCTCATGGTCTAAGGAAAAGATACTTGACATTGGAAAAGCTCTAGCAAACGAAACTACACGATCTTTATGCTATGCTTAGGATTGGGTCTTGTCCATCACATCATTCACCTAATGATGTGATCCCCTTATCAACGACATCCAATGTCCATAGTCAGGAAACCATGACTATCTATTGATCAACGAGCTAGTCAACTAGAGGCTTACTAGGGACACGTTGTGGTCTATGTATTCACACATGTATTACGATTTCCGGACAATACAATTATAGCATGAACAATAGACAATTACCATGAACAAAGAAATATAATAATAACCATTTATTATTGCCTCTAGGGCATATTTCCAACAAGTTAATCTTCCAGATGAGATAGTGATGATTCTCCATAATCACTGCCACCAAGCTATTAGAGCTTCGTGATGAACTATAAATATCAGGGATAGTTATGATGATCCTTGAGCTATTCGCGATGTTTGACACTGCGAGAGTAGAAATCAAGAAGGAGCATCAATTGTTGATGGTTTGTAAAACCACTAGTTTCTAGAAGGGCAAGGGCAAAAGGGATACTTCATGAAACAGCAAATCATTTGCTGCTCTAGTGAAGAAACCCAAGGTTGAACCCAAACCCGAGACTAAGTGCTTCTGTAATGAGGGGAACGGTCACTGAAGCAGTACTACCCTAGATACTTGGTAGATGAGAAGGCAGGCAAGGTCGACAGAAGTATATTGGATATACGTTTTATGAATGTGTACTTTACTAGTACTCCCAGCAGCACCAGGGTATTAGATACCGGTTCGGTTGCTAAGTGTTAGTAACTCGAAATAAAAGCTGTGGAATAAACGGAGACTAGCTAAAGGTGAGATGACGATATGTGTTGGAAGTGTTTCCAAGGTTGATGTGATCAAGCATCACATGCTCCCTCTACCATCGAGATTTGGTGTTTGCGTTAAGCATGATTGGATTATGTTTATCGCAATACGGTTATTCATTTAAGGAGAATAATGGTTACTCTGTTTATTTGAATAATACCTTCAATGGTCTTGCACCTAAAATGAATCTCGATCGTAGTGATACACATGTTCATGCCAAAAGATATAAGATAGTAATGATAGTACCACATACTTGTGGCACTGCCACTTGAGTCATATTGGTATAGAAACGCATGAAGAAGCTCCATGTAGATGGTTCTTTGGACTCACTCGTTTTTGAAAAGAATGAGACATGCGAACCATGTCTATTGGTATATATGCATGAAGAAACTCTATGCAGATGGATCGTTTGGACTCACTTGATTTTGAATCACTTGAGACATGCAAATCATACCACATGGGCGAGATGACTGAAAGGCCTCGTTTTCAGTAAGATGGAACAAGAGAGCAACTTGTTGGATGTAATACATTTTGATGTGTGCAGTCCAATGAGTGCTGAGGCATGCAGTGGATATCGTTAAGTTCTTACTTCACAGATGATTTGAGTAGATGCTGAGTGTATTTACTTGATGAAACACAAGTCTGGAATTATTGAAAGGTTCAAGTAATTTCAGAGTGAAGTTGAAGATCTCGTGACAAGAGGATAAAATGTCTGTGATATGATCATAGAGATGAGTATCTGAGTTACGAGTTTGGCACACAATTAAGACATTGTGGAAAGTGTTTCACAATTAATACCGCCTGGAACACCATAGTGTGATGGTGTGTCCGAACATCATAACTGCACCCTATTGGATATGGTGCATACCATGATGTCTCTTATCGAATTACCACTATCGTTTATGGGTTAGGCATTAGAGACAACCGCATTCACTTTAAAAGGGGCACCACGCAATTCCGTTGAGACGACACCGTTTAGAGAAACCTAAGTTGTCGTTTCTTAAAAGTTTGGGGCTGCGATGCTTATGTGAAAAAGTTTCAGGCTGATAAGCTCGAACCCAAAGCGGATAAATGCGTCTTCATAGAATACCCAAAAACAGTTGGATATACCTCCTATTTCAGATCTGGAAGCAAAAGTAATTGCTTCTAGAAACGGGTCCTTTCTCGAGGAAAAGTTTCTCTCGAAAGAATTGAGTGGGAGGATGGTGGAGACTTGATAAGGTCATTGAACCGTCACTTCAACTAGTGTGTAGCAGGGCACAGGAAGTTGTTCCTATGGCACCTACACCAATTGAAGTGGAAGCTTATGATAGTGATCATGAAACTTCGGATCAAGTCACTACCAAACCTCGTAGGACGATGAGGATGCGTGCTACTTCGGAGTGGTACGTGATCCTGTCTGAGATATCATGTTGTTGGACAATACTGAACCTACGAGCTATGGAGAAGCGATGGTGGGCCCATATTCCGACAAATGGTTAGAAGCCATGAAATCCGAGATAAATGGAACTTTGAGAAGAAGACGGACGTGGACGGCAATGTTACCGTCTACGAAGCTTGACTTGTGGCAAAGAGTATTTTCACAAGTTCAAGGAGTTGACTACGATGAGATTTTCTCATCCGTAGCGATGCTTAAGTCCGTCGGAATCATGTTAGCATTAGCTGCATTTATGAAATCTGGCAGATGGATGTCAAAACAAGTTTCCTTACCAGTTTTCGTAAGGAAAGGTTGTATGTGATACAATCAGAAAGGTTTTGTCGATCCTAAGGATGCTAAAAGGTATGCTAGCTCCAGCGATCCTTCCATGGATTGGAGCAAGCAGCTCGGAGTCAGAATATACGCTTTGATGGAGTGATCAAAGTTTTTGGGTTTATACAAAGTTTGTTAGAAACTTGTATTTACAATAAAGTGAGTGGGAGCGCTACAACATTTCTGATAAGTATATGTGAATGACATATTGTTGATCCGAAATGATGTAAATTTTTTGGAAAGCATAAAGGGTTGTTTGAAAGGAGTTTTTCAAAGGAAGACCTGGATAAAGCTGCTTACATATTGGGCATCAAGATCTATAGAGATAGATCAAGACGCCCGATGATACTTTCAAAGAACGCACACCTTGACATGATTTTGAAAGAGTTCAAAATAGATCAGCAAAGAAGGAGTTCTTGGCTGTGTTACAAGGTGTGAGTATTGAGTAAGACTCAAGACCTGACCACAGCAGAAGAGAGAGAAAGGACGAAGGTCGTCCCCTATGCTTCAGACGTAGGCTCTACAGTATGCTATGCTGTGTACCGCACATGGAGTGTGCCTTGCCATGAGTTGGTCAAGGGGTACAATAGTGATCCAGGAAAGGATCACATGACAGCGGTCGAACTTATCCTTAGTATCTAGTGGACTAAAGAATTTTCTTGATTATGGAGGTGAAAAGGAGTTCGTCGTAAAGGGTTACGTCGATGCGAACTTTGACACTAATCCGGATGACTCTGAGTAGTAAACCGGATTCGTATAGTAGAGCAATTATTTGAAATGGCTCCAAATAGCGCGTGGTAGCATCCACAAGATGACATAGATATTCGTAAAGCACACACGGATCTGAAAGGTTCAGTCCCGTTGACTAATAACCTCTCTCACAAGCATAACATGATCAAACCAGAACTCATTGAGTGTTAATCACATAGTGATGTGAACTAGATTGTTGACTCTAGTAAACTCTTTGGATGTTGGTCACATGATGATGTGACCTGTGAGTGTTAATCACATGGTGATGTGAACTAGATTATTGACTCTAGTGCAAGTGGGAGACTGTTGGAAATATGCCCTAGAGGTAATAATAAATTAGTTATTATTATATTTCCTTGTTCATGATAATCGTTTATTATCCATGCTAGAATTGTATTGATAGGAAACTCAGATACATGTGTGGTTATATAGACAACACCATGTCCCTAGTAAGCCTCTAGTTGACTAGCTTGTTGATCAATAGATGGTTATGGTTTCCTGGCCATGGACATTGGATGTCGTTGATAACGGGATCACATCATTAGGAGAATGATGTGATGGACAAGACCCAATCCTAAGCCTAGCGCAAGATCGTGTAGTTCGTTTGCTAAGAGCTTTTCTAATGTCAAGTATCATTTCATTAGACCATGAGATTGTGCAACTCCCGGATATCGTAGGAATGCTTTGGGTGTACCAAACGTCACAACGTAACTGGGTGGCTATAAAGGTGCATTACAGGTATCTCCGAAAGTGTCTGTTGGGTTGGCACGAATCGAGACTGGGATTTGTCACTCCATGTAAACGGAGAGGTATCTCTGGGCCCACTCGGTAGGACATCATCATAATGTGCACAATGTGACCAAGGAGTTGATCACGGGATGATGTGTTACGGAATGAGTAAAGAGACTTGCCGGTAACGAGATTGAACAAGGTATCAGGATACCGACGATCGAATCTCGGGCAAGTACCATACCGATTGACAAAGGGAATTGTATATGGGATTGATTGAATCCTCGACATCGTGGTTCATCCGATGAGATCATCGAGGAGCATGTGGGAGCCAACATGGGTATCCAGATCCCGCTGTTGGTTATTGACCGGAGAGTCATCTCGTTCATGTCTGCGTGTCTCCCGAACCTGTAGGGTCTACACACTTAAGGTTAGGTGACGCTAGGGTTATAGAGATATTAGTATGCGGTAACCCGAAAGTTGTTCGGAGTCCCGGATGAGATCCCGGACGTCACGAGGAGTTCCGGAATGGTCCGGAGGTAAAGATTTATATATGGGAAGTCTTATTTTGGTCGCTAGAAAAGTTTCGCACTTTATCGGTATTGTACCGGGAGTGCCGAAAGGGGTCCGGGGGTCCACCAAGGGGGTCCACCAGCGCCGGGGGGCCACATGGGCTGTAGGGGGTGCGCCTTGGCCTATATGGGCCAAGGGCACCAGCCCCAAGAGGCCCATGCGCCAAGAGATAAGAAAAAAGGGAGAGTCCTAAAGGGGGAAGGCACCTCCGAGGTGCCTTGGGGAGGAAGGACTCCTCCCTGGCCGCACCCTTCCTTGGAGGAAGGGCCAAGGCTGCGCTCCCCTCTCCCTTGGCCCTATATATAGTGGGGGGGAGGGAGGGCAGCAATACCTAAGCCCTGGCGCCTCCCTCTCCCTCCCGTGACACCTCTTCCTCCCCGCTTGCGCTTGGCGAAGCCCTGCCGGGATCCCGCTACTTCCACCACCACGCCGTCGTGCTGCGGGATCTCCATCAACCTCTCCTCCCCCCTTGCTGGATCAAGAAGGAGGAGACGTCGCTTCATCGTACGTGTGTTGAACGCGGAGGTGCCGTCCGTTTGGCGCTAGGATCATCGGTGATTTGGATCACGACGAGTACGACTCCATCAACCCCGTTCTCTTGAACGCTTCCGCTCGCGATCTACAAGGGTATGTAGATGCACTCCTTCCCTCTCGTTGCTAGTAAACTCCATAGATTGATCTTGGTGATGCGTAGAAAATTTTGAATTTCTGCTACGTTCCCCAACAGAACCCACCTAGTATATGTGACCGACATCCCATACAAGTGTATATGATTTTGCATAGTTGACTGGGGTCTTGTAACTGAATTCATACAACTGCTACACGGGCAGAGCACATATGATTTCGGACCACCGTACTCAGCTCTGATAAAGTTCATGAAGTTTTCAACCCCCTCGACATATGCAGCGGAGAATCTTCGAGCAGAAGTTATCCAAGTCCTGTCCATCTGTTAGACATATAAATTAGTTCTTCTACTAGATATTACAGGAAAAACATATATGCTTTTTTATGAAGTCCAGAAGAAAATACCTAGGTCGATGTCTAAAGCTATGGCAAGATATTTGGACGAGCAGATCTAAGTAACGAAATATATGTAAAGCTAATTCAGCAAACAGATTTGAGTGCTAAATTATGGCAGGCTATTTCAGCAGTCAATGAGGCCGAGCACACAACCATCGAACTATCGAAGGCCATCGCATCAACAAAGATCGAGTATAAAATGGTGTAGAGCTATTTCACCTAACAGATTGGCTACTAGATCATGGCAATCTACGTCATAATAAATATATGGCAGGATATTTTAGCAACTAATCGGCCTTGGCATGCCATCTCAGCTAAACAGATTGAGTGCAGAACAGGGCAAGGAAGCTTCTTATGCAGAGCATATTGACTGTAAACTACTTCGGAAAATAGTGAGATTAACAGCGTCTATCAGCTAACATTCAGCGCTACACCGACATGCACGGGGCCTCAGTCTAGAATGCGCGTACTGTGGGAGAAGCTGACCGCATGCGTCTCCACACGAACGTCGCCAGCAGTGGCGGCGCTGACCGTCGTGCGCCTCCATAAGAACGTCGAGCGGTGGCGGCGCGGCTAGAGGACGGCAGTCTACGAGAGCGTACTGTGGGAGCGAGAGGATCGCCGTGCGTCCCCTCGACGAACCGCGGCGCCGACGTATCGGCGTGGCGGGGAGGGCGGCTTTGGCGGAGCGAATGGAGTGGAGGGGGACGGGGGGAGGGGGTTTGGGGAATATTATTGGCTAGTTGGCCGAAGGGCGGTTGAATCTAAGATTTGGGGGGAATTTTTGGGTGGGGGAGGATTTTCGCGCGGTGGGCGGGGGGAGTTTGGCGCATGGTTGGTTTCTCCAAGTGCAGTCCCACGTGTCAGTGAAGAGGCAAGCCGAAGCGCGTTCCGTTTGCATGAGACGTGTTCAGGATCGAACGTGGGTGGGGTGCAATGCGACCGCGACAGGGGTGTTGTGAGTGTACCACCTTTTTCCTTTTAAACTAGGTTCTTCGCCCGCTCAAAAACAAACTTGTTGCTTCGCGCGATCCATCGATACTACTACTAGTAATCCGGTAATCCCGACTAAAACGGCACGAACGGGTCTTTTCCCGCGCGATATGCTGGGAGGTTGGCTTAGTTGGGTTTTTAGGACGAGTAATGCTACACCTACGTAGTCCCAGTTACGTAATTAACATAATGTGAAATGTGTGAGCTGTTGATTGTAGATTGGGGGAGGAAGGGGCCCACCACCATGAAAATCAGGGGAGGAGAGAGAGAGGCAATTTACGTTAACCCTTTCTTAGGTTCCCGTAGATGTAGAAAGATGTGAAATGCGTGAATCTGCTTTTGTAGATAAGGCCTTCCCTCGTTCATCCTTTTCTCCCACAAGATCTTGATCTTCCGTGCAACGCACGGGCATCTTGCTAGTACTCCTACAATATACTATATTATTGTGAAAGTTCATATACACCGGCCGAGATTAATGCAAACACGGCAGATTTTCATTACATTTCGAACTTTTATAGGACAAAAAAATAAAAGAAACCCGACCCTAAACCTATTCTACGGCGGCGACCGACGTCCTCCATGTGCGATCTCCATGTACGGGGGCGGGGTTCAAGACCCGTGAAGTGAAGGTGCGGTCTCCGGCGAGGAAAAGTAGAACACGGGAGACGGACCGGCCAGTTGGCACACCATGCCCTGCCGCCTCCCATGCCCTACTCATCCTCGGAGGAGTCCCCGACCTCGGCAGTGCCGGACGTTGGACGGCGGCAAGTAGGACGCGTGGCTGACGGTGCTCCCGTCGTCGGCCGCCAGCGTGGCCACCGCTTGTGCGGCGACTTGAGCGAGGGCGGTGACCTCGAGCTTCATCCCCGAAGACAAGCTCTCCCGCAGAGCGTTCGCGCTTGCGGTCATGGCGGATGTGGTGCCAGGTAGGAGGATGATGCGCTATGGTGTGGAGGTTAGCTGGGCGTTGCCGCTTTAAGTAGCGCATTCCGGTGAGGCCAAGCGTCCTGGTGCGTCATTAAGTCACTGGAGTTGGTTCCTTGGGCACCGAGCCTCTTAACGATGGCATACGGACGGACGGCATGAATGCGGGCAGCTGGCGCCGGCTGGGAACGCACAGCGCGACGCCGCGAGGGACGAGGGTTTTTGGTGTGCCAGGGTAGTCAGCTGTGGTCGTGGTAACGTTGGAGATGCCCTTTGCTCACATGCGATCGACGCTTGTCATTGAAAAAGCAAGATGACCCGGCATGGTCTCAGGTCCTGAGGATGCAGTTGGCTGCGCTACACCACTCCGTGGACGCCTCCCGGCGCCCTGTGCATCCTCGATGAGCCGGGTGTTGGGGTGTGTTTGGATTGTGGCCAAAGTGCACCTTGCCAAAATTTTGGTCATGACCCAAAGATTGGTCTTTGTTTGGATGGTTGCCATTTTTTGGCATGCGAATGAACTCTAGCCAACTCTAGTTCATTTTTCTTGCCGATGTCGGCCAAATCATGGGCAACCAAAACCTCAACCAAAATTTTGGCTACCCAATGCTTTGATGGGGCAACCTTGGGCACAAACCAAACATACTGTCGGTCGTGCCACAGCACTAACGCCACCCTCGGCACACTGAAACCGACCGTGTCTAGCGACGATGAGCGTGTCGCTCACCGCGGTCGCCGTGTCCAGAGGCGGTGCTGGAGCTGCGCCACGTTGTTGGCCCCCACGACCCACATGAACGGTTGCCGGTGGCGAGGAGGTCGTGGGCCAGCTCCTCCATTGGACTAGTTTGCGCTACGTCGTCCCGACAGGTGTGCCCCACATGTCGGTTTCCCTGTTTTCCCGGCCATATTCGAGCATGAGTGCTCCGCGTTGCGCATTAGGCCTTTCACTATGTAGGCCAAGCGAGACAACTTATTGTTTATTTGAGCCATTCAAGTATAATCATGTGGCGTTTGCTTATTTCTCATTCCTCTCCAACCCTCTTCTCCATCGATCATGTCGCCCTCCGGTCGAGTCCATCCTCCCGCATGCCTCATTTGAACATTCCGCCGAGTATCATTCGCATGTGGGCCTAGACCATGCTTGTATTTCCAATGTTTATTTGTAATTTGTCCGACATGCATACAAACAAACGGTTCGTTTAAAGTTTCACTTTGCCTCCACTACGTGTCGCTTCGCGTCTTAGTTTTGACATCCCTTTCGGTTCATGCCCCGACACATGTTGACGAGATCGATTGATGTTCAGAGATCAATTGCGTGTCGTGCAAGGAGATAAAGGTTTGGTCTGTTTCTATGATAGAAATGACCCGCGGGGGGGGGGGGTCTGTGGGGATCAGAGGGAGTATATTGTACGTTCATAAGCGAAACGAACGTATTGTACCCACCCTAGTCCTCTTTCAATCGATCTCCGGACCCCGAGATGAAATCGAGAGAGAACGAGTGGGGGCATGTGTGATACCTAAGGCGGATTCAAAATTTTGAACCGGTGATCATAGCATCCGCAAATCATATATAAAGGGTATTCAATGTTCGTTTCGTTTTTGAACGTACAATATACTCCCTCCTATCCTTTCTAGTTTACATATAAGTTTTATGTGTAGTCAAAGTATCTCTACTTTGATAAAAAAAGTATCAACATTCAACAACGCCCAATCAATATTGTTAGATTCGTACGTACTCCTAGATTTGTACTCGAGATGGTTTCCAATTTGTTTTCAACCACGTGAATGTGCTTGTTCTCGCGCATGCTCTTCCTACTAGGATTTCGCCACGTATAGCCAGTCCAATAGTAACTTTTTTAAGCTCCCTGTCCAATAGTACTAGTGGAGTACTGACAACATCTGTACTAGAGTATGCAGTGCTCATAGTTGTACTCCCTCCTTCCATTTATATAGGGCCTATGTGGAGGAGAGAGATGTGAAAAAGTAAGGGGAGTGAGCTCTCATGCAAGAGCCTAGCTATATACGCATTCCTAGTTAAATACGTACAATAAATATGAAGAAAGAGATGGAGAGGAGATGGAAAAAAGTACTAATACAATAGCCAACCTTATATTTTTTTTGCGGGAAATAGCCAACCTTATAGCCCACACTACTGTATGAGTGCATATAATAGATGATGGCTATAGATGACATGGCAGTTCCTTATAGCCATCGACTGGCTATATTATTAACCATGCTCTAATGCGTTTTTCAAAACCGCATTTGACTATTGACAAGATTAATAGTACATGAGATGTATAATGTGAAAATTATATCATTGGAAGCTCCTTTCACATACGTATCCCTGCCTTACCCTCCCTTTCGTTCACTTAATGGCAGACCCCATGCTTGCTAGGCCCCGCATGTTAGTTACTCAATGGGTTCGGCCACGTCAGGGGATCCTCATCCATAGTATACTCCCTTGTTTTTATTTACTCCGCATAAAATGACGCGGGCGGGGGAGGGGGAGGGACGTCGGTTTGCTCTCAACTGCGGTCCCACAAGCGAGCAAAAATGCAAGACGAAGCGTGTTCCATTCGGTGAGCGACGTGGAGGGTCCAGCGTGCCGGGCTGCAACGTGAACGCGACAAGAGCGATGTACAGTCAAAACCGATTGACCGGTCGTCACCAGAACCACTATTCACACCAGAACCTTCGCTGCTCGGCCTACGCCAGCCACTGCCCTAAAACCACACCTAATCTCCAGCCCCTTCCCCCACCTTTCGATCCCCTAGCCCGCATCAAGCGTCCCCTAGTTCGCCGGAAAGCCATGGTGCGCCGCAAGATCACGTACTACAAGATGCTGACGCCGGAGCGCCGCACAGAAATCGCGGCGGAGGTCGGCGCCAGAGACCTCCGTTCCCAAGCTCGCTTTGCGGCGGGCCAATCCCCGAGTTCTCTAGAGCCAAGCTACGAGGAGGAGGAAGCCGATCCAATGTTCATGGCGGAGGTCGCGGCGCAGAAGGCCCCCGATGGGTATGAGACGATGGACGTCGACTTCGTGCCGGCATCCGAGTCCCCCATGGTGCAGGCGGACCAGCGGTTCAACCTGGCGATACTAAAGGAGGACCGGGAGGCAGAGGCTCAACTCGACGCGGAGCGCGCGCATGCCGCTGCCATCGAGGCTCTCCTACAGGCGGAACCGGATGTCGTGGATGTGAACCGGGGGGCGGAGGCTCAACTTGAGGCGGAGCGCGCGGATGCCACTGCCATCGAGGCCCTCATGCAGGCGGAACCGGACGTCCTGGACTTGAACCGGGCGGCAGAGGCTCAACTCGACACGGAGCGCGCGGATGCCGCTCTCATCGAGGCCCTCCTACAGGCAGAACCGGACGTCCTGGACTTGAACCGGGCGGCGGAGGCTCGACTCGATGCGGAGCGCGCGGATGCCGCTGCCATCGAGGCCCTCCTGCAGGCGGAACCGGACGTCCTCGACTTGAACCGGGCGGTGCTCTCGTCCGTGCAGAGCGCCCGCACGCTCCGCGTGAACGAGTAGCTGGAGGCCGAGGACAACCACGGTGCGGAGACACACGTCGGCAGCTACGGCTGGTTCGCGCCGGCAGCCAAAGACGACGAGGCCGTCTCGTTCCGCGAGCAGTGATAGTTTTTCTTTATGTTGTTGTTTTTATGGATCTTTTGCTGTGTAAAAACATATATTGTTATGCAAGTCGCCTGACTTGGGTCAGTCTACCATTTCAGGCGGTTGGATGAATATCCTACGTCTCCTAACCCTTCTTCCTCACCTCTTCTTCTTCCCCAACAGACCACCGCACGGGCCGTACGGATACTCCCCAACATGCGGTTGGATAAACATACTCTATGAACGAAAATTATGTGTCAGCGGTAGGATGGCTGAGTTTGGTTTGTTCACATGCGACAACACGTGTCAGTGAGGGTGCGTTCCCTTGGTTGGGTTTGCGGCGTGCAGGAGCGACTGTGCATGTGAGGGTGCGGTGCGACCGCGGCGTGCAGGAGCGACCGTGTGAGGGTGCGGTGCGACCGCGACAGCCGTGCGCAAGTGTACCTCCTTTTCATTTTGAAAACTTTAGGCAAGCTTGGCAAAAATGTGTGGCGAAGTATGGCAATGCAAGGCCTAGACCCAAACAGGATAAGTACGTAGTACTACGTACTAGGAGTACTAGTGTTAAAAAAGAAAGGCGGGGTTTTCCTTCGCGGGATTAATCGATACAAATCCTCGTTTCACGTGTCAATTAATGCGTATTTTTTCTCCAAAGCCCAAAGAGCTAACCATCTCACTCCTCATCGCTTGATTAATGCAGCGCCATGCAAACCAACCTTCTCACTTCCGCATGCATGCAGGGGATATTAATGTCCTTGGTTGCTAGTACGAGGCAAACCCCATCAATTTTGCCTCGATTAGTGTTAGTGGCCTTTTGCAAATTGTAATTTTGATATACTGGCCTTGTGTACAAAAAAAATGGAGGTAGTAACTATATTTGACTTCCTTCCCCATTGCGGTGACATCGACGATATCTTGAACGTTGTGGTTTGGCGAAGTGCGTTCGACGGAGAACACCATTGAGGGAGACCACGGTAAGTCGTTCGCAAGTGCCACCTGCAAGCCGAGACAACCGCCTTATTTGCATCCAGGAAGTCCGTTGAACCAAAGGACGCGTAAATGTACTAGTACTACTCGTACACAATAGCGTAGTCTGTCCAGCTTAGTGAAGTGAGATGGTTTCTCGAAGAAGACGATGGAGAAGCGGAGTCAGCGAAGAGTGAAATGATGGTTGCTTCGTCCGTGCTTTGTGATTTGACGCTTCACTGCTTTGTGATTTGTGATAGAAGGGACAGGGGAGTAGACTCTGTCCTCTATACTGTACATGCGTCCAAGCACGGGAGAAAGAGGAGAGGCGTTGCATTTTTCTATTCCTTCAATCAATCAATTAGGGAGCTTCGGTTCCATCCTTTTGGCTTTGGGAACACGGTCCACAATGGTTCCCACGATGCCAAAAGCTATTTTCACATTTGGCTACACATTGTGGATGCCCTTAACCGTACCACTTGGTTTTTCTCCTGTGTGCTATCTATACAAATCTCAATTATATTGATCTAAAAAAGTATAGAATCAAGATTAGTAAAAAGGAGGTGATTTTGCCACGCGGATGGCGGGGGAGGTTTCTTATTTTTAGAGGATGTTGTCCTGGCGGTTTGCTAACATGCGGTCCCACGTGTCAGTGCTTTACCAAGCCGATCCGCTTCCCACATGAGGCAGAACAACGGCAGAAGCAACACGTGGTTAACTTGAAAAGATGAGGGAGAAGCGGATTCAGCAACGGGTGAAATGATGGTTGCTTCGTCCCTCCAACTTCTTTTTTTAGCATTATTACTTCGTCCCTCCAACTTAACCGTGGGAAAGGAGCAGCTTTGTGATTTCATGCCTCATTGCTCATTACTAGATGCTACCTCTTGAGCACTGCGTTGGTATTCCCTTGAAGAGGAAAGGGTGATGCAGTAAAGTAGCGTAAGTATTTCCCTCAGTTTTTGAGAACCAAGGTATCAATCCAGTAGGAGACCACGCACGAGTCCCTCGCACCTACACAAACAAATAAATCCTCGCAACCAACGCGATAAGGGGTTGTCAATCCCTACACAGTCACTTACGAGAGTGAGATCTGATAGATATGATAAGATAATATTTTTTGGTATTTTTATGATAAAGATGCAAAGTAAAGAAAGCAAAATAAAAACGACGCTAGAAATAACTTGTTGATGGGAGATTAATATGATGGAAAATAGACCCGGGGGCCATAGGTTTCACTAGTGGCTTCTCTCAAGAGCATAAATATTATGGTGGGTGAACAAATTACTATTGAGCAATTGACAGAATTGAGCATAGTTATGAGAATATCTAGGTATGATCATGTATATAGGCATCACGTCCGAGACAAGTAGACCGACTCCTGCCTGCATCTACTACTATTACTCCACACATCGACCGCTATCCAGCATGCATCTAGAGTATTACGTTCATAAGAACAGAGTAACGCCTTAAGCAAGATGACATGATGTAGAGGGATAAACTCATGCAATATGATATAAACCCCATCTTGTTATCCTCGATGGCAACAATACAATATGTGTCTTGCTGCCCCTACTGTCATTGGGAAAGGACACCGCAAGATTGAACCCAAAGCTAAGCACTTCTCCCATTGCAATAAAGATCAATCTAGTAGGCCAAACCAAACTGATAATTCAAAGAGACTTGCCAAGATAACCAATCATGCATAAAAGAATTCAGAGAAGATTCAAATATTGTTCATAGATAAACTTGATCATAAACCCACAATTCATCGGTCTCAACAAACACACCGCAAAAGAAGATTACATCGAATAGATCTCCACAAGAGAGGGGGAGAACATTGTATGAGATCCAAAAAGAGAGAAGAAGCCATCTAGCTAATAACTATGGACCCGAAGGTCTGAGGTAAACTACTCACACATCATCGGAGAGGCTATGGTGTTGATGTAGAAGCCCTCCGTGATCGATGCCCCCTCCGGCGGAGCTCGGAAATAGGCCCCAAGATGGGATCTCACGGGTACAGAAGGTTGCGGCGGTGGAATTAGGTTTTGGCTCCGTATCTGGTAGTTTGGGGGTACGTAGATATATATAGGAGGAAGGAGTACGTCAGCGGAGCAACAGGGGGGCCACGAGGGTGGAGGGCGCGCCTGGGGGGGTAGGCGCGCCCCCTTCCCTCGTGCCCTCCTGGTTGATGTCTTGACGTAGGGTCCAAGCCCTCTGGATCACGTTCGTTCCGAAAATCACGTTCCTGAAGGTTCATTTCGTTTGGACTCCGTTTGATATTCTTTTTCTACGAAACTCTGAAATAGGCAAAAAACAACAATTCTGGGCTGGGCCTCTGGTTAATAGGTTAGTCCCAAAAATAATATAAAAGTGTATACTAAAGCCCAATAATGTCCAAAACATAATATAATATAGCATGGAACAATAAAAAATTATAGATACGTTGGAGATGTATCAAGCATCCCCATGCTTAATTCCTGCTCGTCCTCGAGTAGGTAAATGATAAAAACAGAATTTTTGATGTGGAATGCTACTTGGCATAATTTCAATATAATTCCTCTTATTGTGGCATTCATGTTCAGATTTGATATGATTCAAGATAAAAGTTTAATGTTGACATAAAAACAATAATACTTCAAGCATACTAACTAAGCAATTATGTCTTATCAAAATAACATAGCCAAAGCAAGTTATCCCTACAAAATCATATAGTCTGGCTATGCTCCATCTTCCCCACACAAAATATTCATATCATGTACGACCCCGGTTTTGGCCAAGCAATTGGTTCATACTTTTAACGCGCTTCAGCCTTTTCAACTCTTATGCAATACATGAGCGCAAGCCATGGATATAGCACTATGGTGGAATAAGGTATAATGGTAGGGGTTATGTGGGAAGACAAAAAAGGAGAAAGTCTCACATCAACGAGGCTAATCAACGGGCTATGGAGATGCCCATCAATTGATGTTAATGCGAGGAGTAGGGATTGCCATGCAACGGATGCACTAGAGCTATAAGTGCATGAAAGCTCAAAAAGAAACTAAGTGGGTGTGCATCCAACTTGCTTGCTCACGAAGACCTCGGGCATTTGAGGAAGCCCATCATTGGAATATACAAGCCAAGTTCTATAATGAAATTTCCCACTAGTAAATGAAAGTGACAAAATGAGAGACTCTCTATTATGAAGATCACGGTGCTACTTTGAAGCACAAGTGTGTTAAAAGGATAGTAAAATTGTCCCTTCTCTCTTTTTCTCTCATCATTTTTTCTTTTTTTTATTTGGGCCTTTTCTCTTTTTTATGGCCTCTTTTTTTTAGTCCGGAGTCTCATCCCGACTTGTGGGGGGAATCATAGTCTCCATCATCCTTTCCTCACTTGGGACAATGCTCTAATAATGATGATCATCACACTTTTATTTACTTACAACTCATGAATTACAACTCAATACTTAGAATAAAATATGACTCTATATGAATGCCTCTGGCGGTGTACCGGGATATGCAATGAATCAAGAGCGACATGTATGAAAGAATTATGAACGGTGGCTTTGCCACAAATACAATGTCAACTACATGATCATGCAAAGCAATATGACAATAATGGAGTATGTCATGATAAATGAAACGGTGGAAAGTTGCATGGCAATGTATCTCGGAATGGCTATGGAAATGCCATGATAGGTAGGTATGGTGGCTGTTTTGAGGAAGATATAAGGAGGTTTATGTGTGATAGAGCACATCATATCACGGGGTTTGGATGCACCGGCGAAGTTTGCACCAACTCTCAAGGTGAGAAAGGGCAATGCACGGTACCGAAGAGGCTAGAAAATTGCGGAAAGGTAAGTGTGCGTATAATCCATGGACTCACATTACTCATAAAGAACTCATATACTTATTGCAAAAATTTATTAGCCCTCAAAGCAAAGTACTACTACACATGCTCCTAGGGGAAGGGTTGGTAGGAGTTAACCATCGCGCGACCCCGACCGCCACACAAAGGAAGACAATCAACAAATACTTCATGCTCCGACTTTGTTACATAACGGTTCACCATACGTGCATGCTACGGGAATCACAAACTCCAACACATCTATTTTTTCAATTCCACAATTACTCAACTAGCACAACTATGATATTACTACCTTTATATCTCAAAACAATTATCAAGCATCAAATTTCTCATGATATTAATTAAAGCATATTGCCATGCTATTTTAAGACTCTCAAAATAATATAAGTGAAGCATGAGAGATCAATAGTTTCTATAAAACAAATCCACCACCGTGCTCTAAAAGATATAAGTGAAGCACTAGATCAAAAACTATATAGCTCAAAAAATATAAGTGAAGCACATAGAGTATTGTAATAAATTCTGAATCAAGTGTGACTCTCTCAAAAGGTGTGTACATCAAGGATGATTGTGGTAAACTAACAAATAAAGACTCAAATAATACAAGACGCTCCAAGCAAAACACAAATCATGTGGTGAATAAAAATATAGCTCCAAGTAAAGTTACCGATGGAAGTAGATGAAAGAGGGGATGCCTTCCGGGGCATCCCCAAGCTTTGGCATTTATGTGTCCTTAGATTATCTTGGGGTGCCATGGGAATCCCCAATCTTAGGTTGTTGCCACTCCTTGTTCCATAATCCATCAAATCTTTCACCCAAAACTTGAAAACTTCACAACACAAAACTCAGCAGAAAATCTCGTAAGCTCCGTTAGCGAACGAAAACAAAAGACCACTTCAAGGTACTGTAATGAACTCATTCTTTATTTATATTGGTGTTAAACCTACTGTATTCCAACTTCTTTATGGTTTCTAAACTATTTTACTAGCCATAGATTCATCAAAATAAGCAAACAACACACAAAAACAGAATCTGTCAAAAACAGAACAGTCTGTAGTAATCTGTAACTAACGCAAACTTCTGGAACTCCAAAAGTTCAGCCAAAATAGGAAGACCTAGAAAATTTATTTATTTATCAGCAGCAATTGGAATCAATATTTTATCACGTTCTGGTGATTTTTAACAATTATTTTCGTGAACAGAAAATTTCTGGAATTTACAGCAAGATCAAATAACTATCATCCAAGAAGATCCTATAGGTAGCACAAACACTAATTAAAACATAGAAACACATCTAACCAGAGGCTAGATCAATTATTTATTCCTAAACAGAAGCAAAAAGCAAAAAACTAAAAATAAAAATGGGTTGCCTCCCAACAAGCGCCATCGTTTAACGCCCCTAGCTAGGCATAAAAGCAAGGATAGATCTAGGTATAGTCATCTCTGGTAGGCAATCCATAAGTGGCTCTCATAATAGATTCATAAGGTAATTTTTTTTCTTTCTAGGAAAGTGTTCCATGCCTTTCTTTAATGGAAATTGGAATCTAATATTCCCTTCCTTCATATCAATAATTGCACCAATCGTTCTAAGGAAAGGTCTACCAAGAATAATAGGACATGAAGGATTGCAATCTATGTCAAGCACAATAAAGTCTGCCTCTTGAGCACTGCGTTGGTTTTCCCTTGAAGAGGAAAGGGTGATGCAGCAAAGTAGCGTAAGTATTTCCCTCAGTTTTTGAGAACCAAGGTATCAATCCAGTAGGAGACCACGCACGAGTCCCTCGCACCTACACAAACAAATAAATCCTCGCAACCAACGCGATAAGGGGTTGTCAATCCCTACACGGTCACTTACGAGAGTGAGATCTGATAGTAATGATAAGATAATATTTTTTTGGTATTTTTATGATAAAGATGCAAAGTAAAGAAAGCAAAATAAAAACGGCGCTAGAAATAACTTGTTGATGGGAGATTAATATGATGGAAAATAGACCCAGGGGCCATAGGTTTCACTAGTGGCTTCTCTAAAGAGCATAAATATTATGGTGGGTGAACAAATTACTGTTGAGCAATTGATAGAATTGAGCATAGTTATGAGAATATCTAGGTATGATCATGTATATAGGCATCACATCCAAGACAAGTAGACCGACTCCTGCCTGCATCTACTACTATTACTCCACACATCAACCGCTATCCAGCATGCATCTAGAGTATTAAGTTCATAAGAACAGAGTAACGCCTTAAGCAAGATGACATGATGTAGAGGGATAAACTCATGCAATATGATATAAACCCCATCTTTTTATCCTCGATGGCAACAATACAATACGTGCCTTGCTGCCCCTACTGTCACTGGGAAAGGACACCGCAATATTGAACCCAAAGCTAAGCACTTCTCCCATTGCAAGAAAGATCAATCTAGTAGGCCAAACCAAACTAATAATTCGAAGAGACTTGCGAAGATAACCAATCATACATCAAAGAATTCAGAGAAGATTCAAATATTGTTCATAGATAAACTTGATCATAAACCCACAATTCATCGGTCCCAACAAACACACCGCAAAAGAAGATTACATCGAATAGATCTCCACAAGAGAGGGGGAGAACATTGTATTGAGATCCAAAAAGAGAGAAGAAGCCATCTAGCTAATAACTATGGACCCAAAGGTCTGAGGTAAACTACTCACACATCATCGGAGAGGCTATGGTGTTGATGTAGAAGCCCTCCGTGATCGATGCCCCCTCCGGCGGAGCTCCGAAATAGGCCCCATGATGGGATCTCACGGGTACAGAAGGTTGCAGCGATGGAATTAGGTTTTTGGCTCTGTATCTGTTAGTTTGGGGGTACGTAGATATATATAGGAGGAAGGAGTACGTCGGTGGAGCAACCAGGGGCCCACGAGGGTGGTGGGCGCGCCTGGGGGGTAGGCGCGCCCCCCTACCTCGTGCCCTCCTGGTTGATGTCTTGACGTAGGGTCCAAGTCCTCTGGATCACGTTCGTTCCGAAAATCACGTTCCCGAAGGTTCATTCCGTTTGGACTCCGTTTGATATTCTTTTTCTGCGAAACTCTGAAATAGGCAAAAACAGCAATTCTGGGCTGGGCCTCCGGTTAATAGGTTAGTCCCAAAAATAATATAAAAGTGTATAATAAAGCCCAATAATGTCCAAAACAGAATATAATATAGCATGGAACAATAAAAAATTATAGATACGTTGGAGACGTATCACTACGCCGGCGCCATGACTGGGTGCTTCACCCAGGCTCCTCTGCACTGTATTCCGGTATGGCACGTGGACCCGGTAGCTTGATGTCCCACATGTCGGTGAAAGGGACTAGAAGATTTATGAAAGCGAGTGCTCCACTCTTACGACGGATGAGTACACGACACAACGGCGTAGTGAACTGTCACTTGTACTGTATATAATACTATAGTTTTGTTGTTTCGCACGATCCATCGATACAAACCCGATTAAACAGGAAAGGGCGGGATTTTTCCCGCGCGGTATATGATACTGGCCATACATTTCAAAGGAAATTTTAATGTATGCAAACTGAATAATTAAGTAACAATATGATATCTAGTAGAACTAAAAACACATATGATTTATTGTGTTAGAGTGTAGTAGTAGTGCTATATTGCATAGTGTTGGGGAACGTAGTAATTTCAAAAAAAATCCTACGCACACGCAGGATCACGGTGATGCATAGCAACGAGAGGGGAGAGTGTCGTCTACGTACCCTCGTAGACCGTTAGCGGAAGCGTTATATCAACGCGGTTGATGTAGTCGAACGTCTTCATGATCCGACCGAACCAAGTACCAAAAGCACGGTACCTTCGAGTTCTGCACACGTTCGGCTCGGTGACGTCCTCGCCTTCTTGATCCAGCAAGACGGGTGAAATAGTAGATGAGTTCTAGCAGCACGATGACGTGGTGACGGTGTTGGTGAAGAACAATCTCCGCAGGGCTTCGCCTAAGCACTACGAAAACTATGACGGAGGATAAACTAGAGGGGACGGGGTTGCCGGCACACGACTTGGTGTTTCTTGATGTGTCTTTGGTGCTAGCCCTGCCCCTTTATTTATATGTTGAGACCTGGGTTCTAAACTTGGAGTAAAAGCCTCCTCAAAGTCGGTTTTGCCCGAAAGGCAAGAGTCCTACACGGATTCCAGGGCCAGACGCCAGGGTTCCCGGCGTCTACCCCCTAGACGCCAGGGTTCCTGGCGTCTAGCCCCTGGACTCCGCAAAACTTCCTTTTGCGCTTTCCAAAAGCCTCGTGGGCTTTCCCCTTTGGCCCAAATAAAGTGTTCTCGTACCCAAACATTTCGGGAAACATCCGGAACCCCTTCCGGTGAATTCCGGAACCCTTCCGGAGACCAAACACTATTATCCCATATATCAAACTTTATCTCCGGACCATTCCGGATTTTCTCGTCATGTACGTGATCTCATCCGGGATTCCGAACAAAACCACAACGATAGTTCGTCAAGTTAGTGTTGTTTTAACCTTCTCAAGGACCGGGCGTAGCCACACTCGGTTCAACTAAAGTTGGAGAAACTGACACCCGCCAGCCACCTGTGTGCAAAGCACGTCGGTAGAACCAGTCTCGCGTAAGCGTACGCGTAATGTCGGTCCGAGCCGCTTCATCCAACAATACCACTGAACCAAAGTATGACATGCTGGTAAGCAGTATGACTTGTATCGCCTACAACCCACTTGTGTTCTACTCGTGCATATAACATCTATGCATAAAACCTGGCTCGGATGCCACTGTTGGGGAACGTAGTAATTTCAAAAAAAATCCTACGCACACGCAGGATCATGGTGATGCATAGCAACAAGAGGGGAGAGTGTCGTCTACGTACCCTCGTAAACCATTAGCAGAAGCATTATATCAACGCAGTTGATGTAGTCGAACGTCTTCACGATCCGACCGATCCAAGTACCGAAAGCACGACACCTCCGAGTTCTGCACACATTCGGCTCAGTGACGTCCTCGCCTTCTTGATCCAGCAAGACGGGCGAAGTAGTAGATGAGTTCCGGCAGCACGACGGCGTGGTGACGGTGTTGGTTCAGAACAATCTCCGCAGGGCTTCGCCTAAGCACTACGAAAACTATGACAGAGGATAAACCAGAGGGGACGGGGTTGTCGGCACACGGCTTGGTGTTTCTTGATGTGTATTTGGTGCTAGCCCTGCCCCTTTATTTATATGTTGAGCCCTGGGGTCGAAACTTGGAGTAAAAGCCTCCTCAAAGTCGGTTTTGCCCGAAAGGCAAGAGTCCTACACGGACTCCAGGGCCAGACGCCAGGGTTCCCAGCGTCTACCCCCTAGACGCCAGGGTTCCTGGCGTCTAGCCCCTGCACCCCCAAACTTCCTTTTGCGCTTTCCAAAAGCCTCGTGGGCTTTCCCCTTTGGCCCAAATAAAGTGTTCTCATACCCAAACATTTCGGGAAACATCCGGAACCCCTTCCGGTGAATTCCGGAACCCCTTCCGGAGACCAAACACTATTATCCCATATATCAAACTTTATCTCCCGACCATTCCGGAGTTTCTCGTCATGTCCGTGATCTCATCCGGGACTCCGAACAACATTCGGTCACCAACATACATAACTCATATAGTACTATATCGTCAACGAACGTTAAGCGTGCGGACCCTACGGGTTCGAGAACTATGTAGACATGACCGAGACACTTCTCTGGTCAATAACCAATAGCGGAACCTAGATGCCCATATTGGCTCCTACATATTCTACGAATATCTTTATCGGTCGAACCGCAAAACAACATACGTTGTTCCCTTTGTCATCGGTATGTTACTTGCCCGAGATTCGATCGTCGGTATCTCAATACCTAGTTCAATCTCGTTACCGGCAAGTCTCTTTACTCGTTCTGTAATGCATCATCCTGCAACTAACTCATTAGTCACATTGCTTGCCAGGCTTAGAGTGATGTGCATTACCGAGAGGGCCCAGAGATACCGCTCTGACAATCGGAGTGACAAATCCTAATCTCGATCTATGGCAACCCAACAATTACCATCGGAGACACCTGTAGAGCACCTTTATAATCACCAAGTTACGTTGTGACGTTTGGTAGCACACAAAGTGTTCCTCCGGTAATCGGGAGTTGCATAATCTCATAGTCATAGGAACATGTATTAGTCATGAAGAAAGCAATAGCAGTAAACTAAACATTAGAGTGCTAAGCTAACGGAATGGGTCAAGTCAATCACATCATTCTCTAATGATGTGATCCCATTAATCAAATGGCAACTCATGTCTGTGGCTAGGAAACTTAACCATCTTTGATTCAACGAGCTAGTCAAGTAGAGGCATACTAGTGACACTATGTTTGTCTATGTATTCACACATGTATTATGTTTCCGGTTAATACAATTCTAGCATGAATAATAAACATTTATCATGATATGAGGAAATAAATAATAACTTTATTATTTCCTCTAGGGCATATTTCCTTCAGTCTCCCACTTGCACTAGAGTCAATAATCTAGTTCACATCGCCATGTGATTTAACATCAATAGTTCACATCTTTATGTGGTTAACACCCATAGTTCACATCGACATGTGACCAACACCCAAAGGGTTTACTAGAGTCAGTAATCTAGTTCACATCGCTATGTGATTAACACCCAAAAGAGTACTAAGGTGTGATCATGTTTTGCTTGTGAGATAATTTTAGTCAACGGGTCTGTCACATTCAGATCTGTAAGTATTTTACAAATTTCTATGTCTACAATGCTCTGCACGGAGCTACTCTAGCTAATAGCTCCCACTTTCAGTATGTATCTACATCGACATTTAGAGTCATCCAGATCGGTGTAAAAGCATGCATCGACGTAACTCTTTACGACGAACTCTTTATCACCTCCATAACCGAGAAATATATCATTATTCCACTAAGGATAATTTTGACCGCTGTCCAGTGATCTACTCCTAGATCACTATTGTACCCTCTTGCCAAACTCATGGTGATGTACACAATAGGTTTGGTACACATCATAGCATACTTTATAGAACCTATGACTGAGGCATAGGGAATGACTTTTCATTCTGTTTCTATTTTCTGCTGTAGTCGGGGTTTGAGTATCTACTCAACTTCACACCTTTGCAACACAGGCAAGAACTCCTTCTTTGACTGTTTCATCTTGAACTAATTCAAATTCTTGTCAAGGTATGTACTCATTGGAAATTTTTATCAAGCGTCTTGATCTATCTCTATAGATCTTGATGCTCAATATGTAAGCAGCTTCACCGAGGTCT
This sequence comes from Triticum aestivum, assembly GCF_018294505.1. NCBI lineage: Eukaryota > Viridiplantae > Streptophyta > Magnoliopsida > Poales > Poaceae > Triticum > Triticum aestivum. The sequence continues at coordinate 94,719,628 of NC_057802.1, forward strand.
ATCTTTGAAAAAATCCTTTCAAACACTCCTTTATGCTTTGCAGAATAATTCTACATTATTTCCGATCAACAATATGTCATTCACATATACTTATCAGAAATGTTGTAGTGCTCCCACTCACTTTCTTGTAAATACGGGCTTCACCGCAAGTCTGTATAAAACTATATGCTTTGATCAACTTATCAAAGCGTATATTCCAACTCCGAGATGATTGCACCAGTCCATAGATGGATCGCTGGAGCTTGCATATTTTGTTAGCACCTTTAGGATTGACAAAACCTTCTGGTTGCATCATATACAACTCTTCTTTAATAAATTCATTAAGGAATGCAGTTTTATTTATCCATTTGCCAGATTTCATAAAATGCGGCAATTGCTAACATGATTCGGACAGACTTAAGCATAGATACGAATGAGAAACTCTCATCGTAGTCAACACCTTGAACTTGTCGAAAACCTTTTTGCGACAATTCTAGCTTTGTAGATAGTAACACTACTATCAGCGTACGTCTTCCTCTTGAAGATCCATTTAATCTCAATGGCTTGTCGATCATTGGGCAAGTCAATCAAAGTCCATACTTTGTTCTCATACATGGATCCCATCTCAGATTTCATGGCCTCAAGCCATTTTGCGGAATCTGGGCTCATCGTCGCTTCCTCATAGTTCGTAGGTTTATCATGGTCTAGTAACATGACTTCCAGTACATGATTACCGTACCACTCTGGTGCAGATAGTGCTCTGGTTGATCTACGAAGTTCTGTAGTAACTTGATCCGAAGTTTTATGATCATCATCATTAACTTCCTCACTAATTTGTGTAGGCATCACTGGAACCGATTTCTGTGATGAACTACTCTCCAATTTGGGAGAAGGTACAATTACCTCATCAAGTTCTACTTTCCTCCCACTCACTTCTTTCGAGAGAAACTCCTTCTCTAGAAAGGATCCACTCTAAGCAACAAATTTGCCTTCTGATCTGTGATAGAAGGTGTACCCAACTGTCTCCTTTGGGTATCTTATGAAGACGCATTTCTCCGATTTGGGTTCGAGCTTATCAGGTTGAAGCTTTTTCACATAAGCATCGCAGCCCCAAACTTTAAGAAACGACAGCTTAGGTTTGTTGCCAAACCACAGTTCATATGGTGTCGTCTCAACGGATTTCGATGGTGCCCAATTTAACGTGAATGCAGTTGTCTCTAATGCATAACCCCAAAACGATAGTGGTAAATTGATACGTCTCCGTCGTATCTATAATTTTTTATTGTTCCATGCCAATATTCTACAACTTTCATATACTTTTGGCAACTTTTTATACTATTTTTGGGACTAACATATTGATCCAGTGCCCAGTGCCAGTTCCTATTTGTTGCATGTTTATGTTTCACAGAAACCCAATATCAAACGGAGTCCAAACGGGATAAAAACGGACGGAGAATTATTTTGGAATATTTGTGATTTTTGGGAAGTAAAATCAACACGAGACGGTGTCCGAGGTGGCCACGAGGGTGGGGCCCACGCCCACTCCAGGTGGGCGCGCCCCCCACCCTCGTGGGCCCCTCGTAAGGCGGTTGATGCTCTACTTTGGTCGCAAGAAAGCTAATTTTTGGAAAAAGATCTGGGCGAAGGTTTCAATCCAATCGGAGTTACGGATCTCCATATATACGCGAAACGGTGAAAGGGCAGAAAAACCAGAACGCAGAAAGAGAGAGAGACAGAGAGACAGATCCAATATCGGAGGGGCTCTCACCCCTCCCACGCCATGGAGGTCAAGGACCAGAGGGGAAACCCTTCTCCTATCTAGGGAGGAGGTCAAGGAAGAAGAATACGAAGGGGCCCCCTCTCCCCTTCTCTTCCGGTGGTGCTGGAACGCTGCCGTGGCCATCATCATCACCGCAATCTTCACCAACAACTTCACCGCCATCATCACCAACTCTTCCCCCCTCTATGCAGCGGTGTAACCTCTCTCTTACCCATTGTAATCTCTACTTAAACATGGTGCTCAACGCTATATATTATTTCCCAATGATGTATGGCTATCCTATGATGTTTGAGTAGATCTGTTTTGTCCTATGGGCTATTTGATGATCAAGGTTGGTTTGAGTTGCATGTTTTATTATTGGTGATGTCCTATGGTGCTCTCCGTGTCGCGCAAGCATGAGGGATTCCCGTTTTAGGGTTTGCAATATGTTCATGATTTTCTTATGGTGGGTGGCATGAGTGACAGAAGCACAGACCCGAGTAAGTAGGTTGTTTGCGTATGGGATAAAGAGGACTTGATGCTTTAATGCTATGGTTGGGTTTTACCTTAATGATCTTTAGTAGTTGCGGATGCTTGCTAGAGTTCCAATCATAAGTGCATATGATCCAAGCAGATAAAGTATGTTAGCTTATGCCTCTCCCTCAAATAAAATTGCAATAGTGATTACCGGTCTAGTTATCGATTGCCTAGGGATAAATAACTTTCTCGTGACAACAAGCTCTTTACTAAAAGTAATTTATGTGTGTCTTTATCTAAACAGCCCCTACTTTTTATTTGCGCGCTCTTTACATTCTTGCAAACCTATCCAACAACACCTACAAAGTACTTCTAGTTTCATACTTGTTCTAGGTAAAGCGAACGTCAAGCGTGCGTAGAGTTGTATCGGTGGTCGATAGAACTTGAGGGAATATTTGTTCTACCTTTAGCTCCTCGTTGGGTTCGGCACTCTTACTTATCGAAAGAGGCTACAATTGATCCCCTATACTTGTGGGTTATCAAGACCTTTTTCTGGCGCCGTTGCCGGGGAACAATAGCGTGGGGTGAATATTCTCATGTGTGCTTGTTTGCTTTATCACTAAGTAATTTTTATTTGCTGTTCTTAGTTGTTCTTTATCTTTAGTTATGGATATGGAACATGAAATACCAAAAAAATTAGGTGTACTTGCTGCTCATGGAGATGGGGAACCTCCTAAAACCCTCGATGCTCGTTATGTGATAGATATTATGTACTACTTTGATAATCCAGAGAAAACCCCATTCAACTTGGTAATGGGAGTAACGTTGGATCAACGTGAATACTTTAGGGATTATCGCTTGACACAAAAAGGGAAACTATTATGGGATCAAATTTATATATTGAAGTGCTATGCTCGGCAAGTATGCTTGAGTTATGATTATACTTGTTGCTCTAGGATGAAGGCTCCACACCTTCCCTTTTCATGCAAATTTAATGATAATAAAACCTTAGCTTCTTATGCTAATGGTATATATGATTACTATGATGTGGAACAAATAGAAGAATTTGTTGCTTTTATGGGTGCTTATGAAATTGAATCTATGTTTAAAGAGTTTGAAGACTTTGATGATTCGGCTTATAGACCTGAAAATTTAGCTATCCTTACATATTGTTATGAGAATTATGAATACAATTACGATATTAATGCACTTATTGAGAAAGTCTCCGCTGTCCAAGAAGAGACTAATATTTTGCAGGAATCTATGGAAGAAGAAGTTGATGAAACTATGAGCTCATTGGATGAAAAAGATGAGGAGGAGAGCGAAGAACAAAAGGAGGAAGAGCGGATTGATCACCCGTGCCCACCTTTTAATGAGAGTAACTCTTCAACTCATACATTGTTTAATTTCCCTTCGTGCTTACCGAAGGATGATTGCTATGATGACTGTTATGATCCCTTTGATTCTCTTGAAATATCCCTTTTTGATGATGCTTGTTATGCTTGTGGCCAAGATGCCAATATGAATTATGCTTATGGAGATGAACTTGCTATAGTTCCTTATGTTAAACATGAAATTGTTGCTATTGCACCCACGCATGATAGTCCTATTATCTTTTTGAATTCTCCCGATTATACTATATCAGAGAAATTTGCACTTATTAAGGATTATATTGATGGGTTGCGTCTTACTTCTACACATGATGGTTTTGATAGATATAATATGCATGTGCTTGCTGCTCCTACTTGCAATTATTATGAGAGAGGAACTATATCTCCACCTCTCTATGTTTCCAACATGATAAAATTGCAAGAAACTGTTTATACTATGCATTGGCCTTTACTATGTGTGCATGAATTGTTCTTTTATGACATGCTGATGTATAGGAAAAGAGTTAGACTTCATTGTTGCATGATATATGTTACTTTGTGCTCATACTAAATTACAAATCATTGCTAATTAAAATTGGCTTTGATATACCTTGGGATCCGGGTGGATTCATTACTTGAGCACTATATGCCTAGCTTAATGGCTTTAAAGAAAGCGCTGCCAGGGAGACAACCCGGAAGTTTTAGAGAGTCATTCATTTCTGTTGAGTGCTTTCATATAGTTTAAAAACAACAAAATAAAGAGGGGAACCCAAAAAAAATTTCAAAAAGAAAAGCAAAAGTGAGAAAGACAAGCATTGTTGAAGTGGGAGCTAGCCTTGAACTTTGTTCATGCTCACGGAAACTTTGTGAATCTTTATTACAGAAACTTTTCAACAAAAATAATTATCCCCTTGTAAAATTCCATTGTATTATAAAAAAAATAATGTGCCAAGGTTTGCCTTTAGGATGTTTACAATGCTTGTTGGTTTGTACGGTGCAGGACAGAAACTTTGGTTGTAGTGCGCGATTTTACATTTTTTACTGGAACGTCAAATGGTTCTGATTCTTTTTGCAATGTCTTTATATACAATTTTTTTATTTTTCCTAATTTTGGCAGAATTGTTCAAGTATCAGAAGTATGGTGAATGTTCAGATTATTATTACAGACTGTTCTGTTTTAGACAGATTCTGTTTTTTATGCATAGTTTGCTTGTTTTGATGAAACTATCAATTTATATCAGTTGATTAAGCCATTAAAAAGCTATATTACAGTAGACACAATGCAAAAACAAAATATGAATTGGTTTGCAACAGTACTTAGAGTAGTGATTTGCTTTATTATACTAACGGATCTTACCGAGCTTTCTGTTGAAGTTTTGTGTGGATGAAGTGTTCGATGATCGAGAAGGTCTCGATATGAGGAAAAGGAGGAGAGGCAAGAGCTCAAGCTTGGGGATTCCCAAGGCACCCCAAGTAAATATTAAAGGAGACTCAAGCATTTAAGCCTGGGGATGCCCTGGAAGGCATCCCCTCTTTCTTCAACAAGTATCGGTATGTTTTCGGATTCGTTTCGTTCATGCGATATGTGCAAATCTTGGAGCGTCTTTTGCATTTAGTTTTTATTTTTATTTTATGCACCATGCTGGTATGAGATAGTCCTTGGTTTATTTATAGAATGCTCATTGCACTTCACTTATATCTTTTGAGTATGGCTTTATAGAATGCTTCATATGCTTCACTTATATCATTTGAAGTTTGGATTGCCTATTTCTCTTCACTTAGACAACCGCCATTTGTAGAATGCTCTTTTGCTTCACTTATATTTGTTAGAGCGTGGGCATATCTTTTGTAGAAATAATTAAACTCTCTTGCTTCACTTATATTTATTTAGAGAGATGACAGGAACTGGTCATTCACATGGTTAGTCATAAAATCCTACATAAAACTTGTAGATCACTGAATATGATATGTTTGATTCCTTGCAATAGTTTTGCAATATAAAGATGGTGATATTAGAGTCATGCTAGTGGGTAGTTGTGGATTAGTATAAATACTTGTGTTGAGGTTTTTGATTCCCGTAGCATGAACGTATGGTGAACCGTTATGTGATGAAGTCGGAGCATGATTTATTTATTGATTGTCTTCCTTATGAGTGGCGGTCGGGGACGAGCGATGGTCTTTTACTACCAATCTATCCCCCTAGGAGCATGCGCGTAGTACTTTGTTTCGATAACTAATAGATTTTTGCAATAAGTATGTGAGTTCTTTATGACTAATGTTGAGTCCATGGATTATACGCACTCTCACCCTTCCATCATTGCTAGCCTCTTCGGTACCGTGCATTGCCCTTTCTCACCTCGAGAGTTGGTGCAAACTTCGCCGGTGCATCCAAACCCCGTAATACGATACACTCTGTCACACATAAACCTCCTTATTTCTTCCTCAAAACAGCCACCATACCTACCTATCATGGCATTTCCATAGCCATTCCGAGATATATGCCATGCAACTTCCGTCATCATCATATTCATGACTTGAGCATTTATTGTCATATTGCTTTGCATGATCGTAAGATAGCTAGCACGATGTTTTCATGGCTTGTCCGTTTTTTGATGTCATTGCTACGCTAGATCATTGCACATCCCGGTACATCTCTGGAGGCATTCATATAGAGTCATATCTTTGTTCTAGATATCGAGTTGTAATATTGAGTTGTAAGTAAATAAAAGTGTGATGATCATCATTATTAGAGCATTGCCCCAGTGAGGAAAGGATGATGGAGACTACGATTCCCCCACAAGTCGGGATGAGACTCCGGACTTTATTAAAAATAAAAGAGGCCAAAGAAGCCCAAATAAAAAAATAGGCCAAAGAAGCCCAACAAAAAAATAAAAAAATAAAAAAATGAGAGAAAAAGAGAGAAGGGGCAATGTTACTATCCTTTTACCACACTTGTGCCTCAGAGTAGCACCATGTTCTTCATATAGAGAGTCTCTTGAGTTATCACTTTCATATACTAGTGGGAATTTTCATTATAGAACTTGGCTTGCATATTCCGATGATGGGCTTCCTCAAATGCCCAAGGTCTTCATGAGCAAGCAAGTTGGATGCACACCCACATAGTTTTCAGTTTGAGCTTTCATACACTTATAGCTCTAGTACATCCATTGCATGGCAATCCCTACTCCTCACATTGACATCGATTGATGGGCATCTCCATAGCCCGTTGATTAGCCGCGTCGCTGTGAGACTTTCTCCTTTTTGTCTTCTCCACACAACCTCCACCATCATATTCTATTCCACCTATAGTGCTATGTCCATGGCTCACGCTCATGTATTGCGTGAAAGTTGAAAAGGTTTGAGAACGTCAAAAGTATGAAACAATTGCTTGGCTTGTCATCGGGGTTGTGCATGATTTGAATATTTTGTGTGGTGAAGATGGAGCATAGCCAGAATATATGATTTTGTAGGGATAACTTTCTTTGGCCATGTTATTATGAAAAGACATGATTGCTTTATTAGTAGGCTTGAAGTATTATTGTTTTTATGTCAAATGATAGAATATTGCTTTGAATCACTCATGTCTTAATATTCATGCCATGATTAGATATGTGATCAAGATTATGCTAGGTAGCATTCCACATCAAAATTTATCTTTTTAATCATTTACCTACTCGAGGACGAGCAGGAATTAAGCTTGGGGATGCTGATACGTCTCCGTCGTATCTATAATTTTTGATTGTTCCATGCCAATATTCTACAACTTTCATATACTTTTGGCAACTTTTTATACTTTTTTGGGACTAACATATTGATCCAGTGCCCAGTGCCAGTTCCTGTTTGTTGCATGTTTATGTTTCGCAGAAACCCAATATCAAAAGGAGTCCAAACGGGATAAAACGGACGGAGAATTATTTTGGAATATTTGTGATTTTTGGGAAGTAAAATCAACGCGAGACGGTGCCTGAGGTGGCCACGAGGGTGGGGCCCACGCCCACTCCAGGTGGGCGCGCCCCCACCCTCGTGGGCCCCTCGTAAGGTGGTTGATGCTCTACTTTGGCCGCAAGAAAGCTAATTTTTGAAAAAAGATCTGGGCGAAGGTTTCAATCCAATCGGAGTTACGAATCTCCATATATACGCGAAACGGTGAAAGGGCAGAAAAACCAGAACGCATAAACAGAGAGAGACAGAGAGACAGATCCAATATCGGAGGGGCTCTCGCGCCTCCCACGCCATGGAGGCCAAGGACCAGAGGGGAAACCCTTCTCCCATCTAGGGAGGAGGTCAAGGAAGAAGAAGACGAAGGGGCCCCTCTCCCCTTCTCTTCCGGTGGCGCCGGAACGCTGCCGTGGCCATCATCATCACCGCAATCTTCACCAACAAATTCACCGCCATCATCACCAACTCTTCCCCCCTCTATGCAGCGATGTAACTGTAACGCCCACGATGCGGCTATATCTCCCAAGTGTCGAGGCACGACTTAGAGGCATAACCGCATTGTGGTTTTGTCGCAAGAAGGGTCATCTTCACACAATCCCATGTAATGAACAAGAATGGGATAACGAGAGTTGGCTTACAATCGCCACTTCACACAATACATAAATATAATTCATACATCATCCAAAATCCACACATAGACCGACTATAGTCAAAATCCAAATGAAAACAAGATAACCCCAAATGCTAGATCCCCGATCGTCCCAACTGGGCTCCACTACTGATCATCAGGAAAAGAAACATAGTAACGACCACGTTCCTCGTCGAACTCCCACTTGAGCTCGGTTGCGTCATCTGCACTGGCATCGTCGGCACCTGCAACTGTTTTGGTAGAATCTGTGAGTCACGAGGACTCAGCAATCTCACACCCGCGAGATCAAGACTATTTAAGCTTATAGGAAAGGATGGTGTAATGAGGTGGAGCTGCAGCAGGCACTAAGCATATATGGTGGCTAACATATGCAAAAGAGAGCGAGAAGAGAAGCAGCGCAACGGTCGAGAAGCTAGAAATGATCAAGAAGTGATCCTGAAACTACTTACGTTCATGCATAACTCAAACCGTGTTCACTTCCCGGACTCCGCCGAGAAGAGACCATCACGGCTACACACACGGTTGATGTATTTTAATTAAGTCAAGTGACAAGTTCTCTACAACCGGACATTAACAAATTCCCATCTGCCTCATAACTGCGGGCACGGCTTTCGAAAGATAATACCCTGCAGGGGTGTCCCAACTTAGCCCATTATAAGCTCTCACGGTCAACGAAGGATAAACCTTCTCCTAGGAAGACTCGGTCAGTCTCGGAATCCCGGTTTACAAGACTTTTCGACAATGGTAAAACAAGACCAGCAAAGCCGCCCGAATGTGCCGACAAATCCCGATAGGAGCTGCACATATCTCGTTCTCAGGGCACACCGGATAAGCGAAGCATACAGGTACCAACATAACCCAAGTTGCCAAGGGACGGTCCCGCACGGTGCTCTAGTTTGGACCAGCACTCAGAGGAACACTGGCCCAGGGGTTTAAATAAAGATGACCCTCGGGCTCGCGAAAACTCAAGGGAAAAGGCTTAGGTGGCAAATGGTAAAACCAAGGTTGGGCCTTGCTAGAGGAGTTTTATTCAAGGCAAACTGTCAAGGGGGTCCCATAAATCATCCAACCGCGTAAGGAACGCAAACTTAAGGAACATAATACCGGTATGACGGAAACTAGGGCGGCAAGAGTGGAACAAAACACCAGGCATAAGGCCGAGCCTTCCACCCTTTACCAAATATATAGATGCATTAATTAAATAAGAGATATTGTGATATTCCAAAAATATCCATGTTCCAACATGGAACCAACTTCAACTTCACCTGCAACTAGCAACGTTATAAGAAGGGCTGAGCAAAAGCGGTAACTTAGCCAAACAACGGTTTGCTAGGAAAAAGGATGGTTAGAGGTTTGACATGGAAAATATGGGAGGCATGATATAGCAAGTGTTAGGTAGCGCAACATGGCAAATAGAGCGAACAACTAGCAAAGCAAAGATAGAAGTGATTTCGAGGGTATGGTCATCTTGCCTGCAAGGTTCTCAGAGTTGTCGAAAGCTTGATCCTCGTAAGCGTACTCAACAGGTTCCTCGTTCACGAACTTTTCTCCCGGATCTACCCACAGCAAGAATACAAGCAATGGAACCACAATCAATCACGGGAAATGCACAAGCAACATGATGCAAAACATGTATGATATGCGAGATGTGGTATGCGATGCATATGCGTGCTCCAGAAGAAAAATGATGAACAAGGCAGTAACTTGGAAAACCAAGCATGCCACTGGAAATATGAGATGATTTCGGTCAAAATCGATATAAAGATCACCGGAAACGGATGCACGGTTTGCAAATGGCAAGCAAAACAAGAATGACACGATTCTGCGATTAACAGCATGATAGCACTTAGAATGCAACAAGTAACTATGCTAAAGCACTCCAACATAGTAACAAAACATATGGCAGTAATCTACAGGAGATGCTTGACAAAAGATGAACACTGAGCTATGGCTAGATCACAAAATAACAGGTTCAAACAAGCATAGCAAAAGTGCAAAAGATATCAGGTTCACAGACTTGGTGAAATTACTGGACATGGCAGAAACAGCATCAGGTAGCAATGTTCAGAGCAAGCAATCAACATGCTACAGGAACTTATCATAGCAAAAAAAGGCATGGCATGAGTCTACTAAATGCATAGAACAAAAGTCCCTTACTGCCCATAAGCCAAAAAGGACCAGAAGATATGATGGCAACCATGTAAACATAGCACGTTTCGTTAACAGATTTCAGACTACAACAATATGGCATGTTTATGAAGCTATCCATGGCAAGAGAAAGTTCATAGCATGTATGAAACAACTACAACAAGCTTGGCAAAATTGAATAACACGTAAACAATCTGCCAGGAACATTTTATAGCAAAAGTAGAGCAAGATTGAGTCATGGTAGGGCACTCCATAATTGCAAACAGGGGCATGGATAGGTAGAGCACAACTATATCTACAAAACATCCTTACTGAACATAACCAAAAGGAGCATGGATCTCTCTGTAGCCACATGGATACGTGGCAACAAAATAACAGCAGTCACAGACTTAGCAAAATACTAAGTCCCTGAAAACAGAAACATCACGAAGCCTAGTTTGCATGCTTGTGCTAGTCACCACATAGATCACAAAAATACATGGCATACACCTCTGTAAAGATGGCATGGCATAGATCAAAACACATGTAGAGCTCATGCCCATAAGATGCACAAATCAATTGCAACAAAAATAACAAATCACCAAGTTCTGATAAGTAACAGAAGTTAACAGCATATAGCACTCTTGCACCAGAGATTTGGGCATCAAGATGGACTCAAATGAAAATGGCATAATGGAACAAAATGAACAGTATCTCAAGACGAACATTTCGATATATTACACGCACGAAACAGATCTATATGCAGAGAGTTATGATGCAATGAACTTGAGCACATAATGTAAAATCTCTGGGACTTGGAGAAATTTCGGGGAAGGGGAGAAAAGTCAACCGTAGATTTTTGGATCGGGATCTGGCTCGGGCCGGCTCGTCGGAGAAGAGGCACATGGCGGAGGGAGGAGCTCAGGAGGAAGGAGAGGGAGGAGGCCGGCCGGACGGCGAGGAGCTCGGGGGAGAGGGAGGCGCGGCCGGGGAGCGGGCCCCGCGGGAACGGTGGCGGCGACTGGGAGCCGCGGCGGCACGGAGCGCGCGCCGGCGATGGCGGCGACTGGCGGCCGGCGGGAGGCCGAGGCGGGGGGCTGGCGCCCGGGCGGCGGCTGAAGGAAATATGCCCTAGAGGCAATAATAAAGTTATTATTTATTTTCTTATATCATGATAAATGTTTATTATTCATGCTAGAATTGTATTAACCGGAAACATAATACATGTGTGAATACATAGACAAACAGAGTGTCACCAGTATGCCTCTACTTGACTAGCTCGTTGATCAAAGATGGTTAAGTTTCCTAGCCATTGACATGGGTTGTCATTTGATTAACGAGATCACATCATTAGGAGAATAATGTGATTGACTTGACCCATTCCGTTAGCTTAGCACTCGATCGTTTAGTATGTTGTTATTGCTTTCTTCATAACTTATACATGTTCCTATGACTATGAGATTATGCAACTCCCGTTTACCGGAGGAACACTTTGTGTGCTACCAAATGTCACAACGTAACTGGGTGATTATAAACGTGCTCTACAGGTGCTTCCAAAGGTACTTGTTGGGTTGGCGTATTTCGAGATTAGGATTTGTCACTCCGATTGTCGGAGAGGTATCTCTGGGCCCACTCAGTAATGCACATCACTATAAGCCTTGCAAGCATTGTAACTAATGAGTTAGTTGCGGGATGATGTATTACGGAACGAGTAAAGAGACTTGCCGGTAACGAGATTGAACTAGGTATTGAAATACCGACAATCGAATCTCGGGCAAGTAACATACCGATGACAAAGGGAACAACGTATGTTGTTATGCGGATTGACCAATAAAGATCTTCGTAGAATATGTGGGAGCCAATATGAGCATCCAGGTTCCGTTATTGGTTATTGACCGGAGAGGTGTCTCGGTCATGTCTACATAGTTCTCAAACCCGTAGGGTCCGCACGCTTAACGTTACGATGACAGTTATATTATGAGTTTATATGTTTTGATGTACCGAAGGAGTTCGGAGTCCCGGATGAGATCAGGGACTTGACGAGGAGTCTCGAAATGGTCGAGACGTAAAGATCGATATATTGGACGACTATATTCGGACATCGGAAAGGTTCCGAGTGATTCGGGTATTTTTCGGAGTACCGAAGAGTTACGGGAATTCGTATTGGGCCTTAATGGGCCATACGGGAAAGGAGAGAAAGGCCCCAAAGGGTGGCCGCACCCCTCCCCATGGACTAGTCTGAATTGGACTAGGGAGGGGGGCGCCCCCTTCCTTCTTTCTCCTTCTCCCTTCCCTTTTCCTACTCCAACAAGGAAAGGAGGAGTCCTACTCCCGGTGGTAGTAGGACTCCCCCCTTGGCGCGCCTCCTCCTAGGCCGGCCGCCTCCCCCTAGGCCGGCCGCCTCCCCCTTGCTCCTTTATATACGGGGCAGGGGGCACCCCATAGACACAACAATTGATCATTGATCTCTTAGCCGTGTGCGGTGCCCCCCTCCACCATATTACACCTCGATAATATCGTAGCGGTGCTTAGGCGAAGCCCTGCGTCGGTAGAACATCATCATTGTCACCGCGCCGTCGTGCTGACGAAACTCTCCCTCAACACTCGGCTGGATCGGAGTTCGAGGGACGTCATCAAGCTGAACGTGTGCTGAACTTGGAGGTGTCGTGCGTTCGGTACTTGATCGGTCGGATCGTGAAGACGTACGACTACATCAACCGCGTTGTGTTAACGCTTCCGCTTTCGGTCTACGAGGGTACGTGGACAACACTCTCCCCTCTCGTTGCTATGCATCACCATGATCTTGCGTGTGCGTAGAAATTTTTTGAAATTACTACGTTCCCCAGCAGTGGCATCCGAGCCTGGTTTTATGCGTTGATGTTCTATGCACAAGTAGAACACAAGTGAGTTGTGGGCGATATAAGTCATACTGCTTACCAGCATGTCATATTTTGGTTCAGCGGTATTGTGAGATGAAGCGGTCCGGACCGACATTACGTGTACGCTTCCGCGAGACTGGTTTCACCGTTGCGAGCACTCGTTGCTTAAAGGTGACTGGCGGGTGTCTGTCTCTCTCACTTTAGTTGAACCGAGTGTGGCTACGCCCGGTCCTTGCGAAGGTTAAAACAGCACCAACTTGACAAACTATCGTTGTGGTTTTGATGCGTAGGTAAGAACGGTTCTTGCTAAGCCCGTAGCAGCCACGTAAAACTTGCAACAACAAAGTAGAGGATGTCTAACTTGTTTTTGCAGGGCATGTTGTGATGTGATATGGTCAAGACATGATGCTATATTTTATTGTATGAGATGATCATGTTTGGTAACCGAGTTATCGGCAACTGGCAGGAGCCATATGGTTGTCGCTTTATTGTATGCAATGCAATCGCCATGTAATTGTTTTACTTTATCACTAAGCGGTAGCGATAGTCGTAAAAGCAATAGTTGGCGAGACAACAACGATGCTATGATGGACATCAAGGTGTCGCGCTGGTGACGATGGTGATCATGACGGTGCTTCGGAGATGGAGATCACAAGCACAAGATGATGATGGCCATATCATATCACTTATATTTGATTGCATGTGATGTTTATCTTTTATGCATCTTATCTTGCTTTGATTGACGGTAGCATTATAAGATGATCTCTCACTAAATTTCAAGATAAAAGTGTTCTCCCTGAGTATGCACCGTTGCCAAAGTTCGTCGTGCCCAGACACCACGTGATGATCGGGTGTGATAAGCTCTACGTCCATCTACAACGGGTGCAAGCCAGTTTTGCACACGCAGAATACTCAGGTTAAACTTGACGAGCCTAGCATATGCAGATATGGCCTCGGAACACTGAGACCGAAAGGTCGAGCGTGAATCATATAGTAGATATGATCAACATAGTGATGTTCACCATTGAAAGCTACTCCATTTCACGTGATGATCGGTTATGGTTTAGTTGATTTGGATCACGTGATCACTTAGAGGATTAGAGGGATGTCTATCTAAGTGGGAGTTCTTAAGTAATATGATTAATTGAACTTAAATTTATCATGAACTTAGTCCTGATAGTATTTTGCAAATTATGTTGTAGATCAATAGCTCGCGTTGTTGCTTCCCTATGTTTATTTTGACATGTTCCTAGAGAAAAATTATGTTGAAAGATGTTAGTAGCAATGATGCGGATTGGATCCGTGATCTGAGGATTATCCTCATTGCTGCACAGATGTCCTTAATGCACTGCTAGGTGACAGACCTATTGCAGGAGCAGATGCAGACGTTATGAACGTTTGACTAGCTCAATATGATGACTACTTGATAGTTTAGTGCACCATGCTTAACGACTTAGAATCGGGACTTCAAAGACGTTTTGAACGTCATGGACCATATGAGATGTTCCAAGAGTTGAAGTTAATATTTCAAGCAAATACCCGAGTTGAGAGATATGAAGTCTCCAACAAGTTCTATAGCTAAAAGATGGAGGAGAATAGCTTAAGTAGTGAGCATGTGCTCAGATTGTCTGGGTACTACAATCGCTTGAATCAAGTGGGAGTTAATCTTCCAGATAAAATAGTGATTGACAGAATTCTCTAGTCACCATCACCAAGTTAGTAGAACTTCGTGATGAACTATAGTATGCAAGGGATGACAAAAGTAATTCCCGAGCTCTTCGTGATGCTGAAATCAACGAAGGTAGAAATCAAGAAAAACATCAAGTGTTGATGGTTGACGAGACCACTAGTTTCAAGAAAAGGGCAAAGGGAAGAAGGGGAACTTCAAGAAGAACAGCAAGCAAGTTGCTGTTCAGGAGAAGAAACCCAAATCTGGACCTAAGCCTGAGACTGAGTGCTTCTACTACAAGCAGACTGGTCACTGGAAGCGGAACTGCCCCAAGTATTTGGCGGATAAGAAGGATGGCAAGGTGAACAAAGGTATATGTGATATACTTGTTATTGATGTGTACCTTACCAGAGCTCGCAGTAGCACCTGGGTATTTGATACTGGTTCTGTTGCTAATATTTGCAACTCGAAACAGGGACTACGGATTAAGCGAACACTGGCCAAGGACGAGGTGACGATGCGCGTGGGAAACGGTTCCAAAGTCGATGTGATCGCCGTCGGCACGCTACCTCTACATCTACCTTCGGGATTAGTATTAGACCTAAATAATTGTTATTTGGTGCCAGCGTTGAGCATGAACATTATATCTGGATCTTGTTTGATGCGAGACGGTTATTCATTTAAATCAGAGAATAATGGTTTCCCCCGGTGGGAGTAGGACTCCCCCCTTGGCGCGCCTCCTCCTAGGCCGGCCGTCTCCCCCTTGCTCCTTTATATACGGGGGCAGGGGGGCACCCCATAGACACAACAATTGATCATTGATCTCTTAGCCGTGTGTGGTGCCCCCCTCCACCATATTACACCTCGATAATATCGTAGCGGTGCTTAGGCGAAGCCCTGCGTCAGTAGAACATCATCATTGTCACCACGCCGTCGTGCTGACGAAACTCTCCCTCAACACTCGGCTGGATCGGAGTTCGAGGGACGTCATCGAGCTGAACGTGTGCTGAACTCGGAGGTGCCGTGCGTTCGGTACTTGATCGGTCGGATCGTGAAGACGTACGACTACATCAACCGCGTTGTGTTAACGCTTCCGCTTTCGGTCTACGAGGGTACGTGGACAACACTCTCCCCTCTCGTTGCTATGCATCACCATGATCTTGCGTGTGCGTAGAAATTTTTTGAAATTACTACGTTCCCCAATAGCGGCGCGAGGGAGATGGGCCAGGAGGGCCCCGCCTGGGCCCCGGTGGGCCGCGGGAGGCGACGCGGTGGGAGGCGACGGCGCGACAAGTGGCGGCGCGGGATTGGCTGCAGGCGGCGGCGGCTTTCGTCCGGCGGCGGCGGACGCGTCCGGTGGCGGCGGGGGCGATTGATCTAGGGTTTGATCCGAATTTTCGAAGGGGGAGGTGTTTTTATGGGTAGAGGGGGCTAGGAGGCTCCAAATGGAGTGCGGTTTTCGCCCACACGATCGTGATCGAACGTCCGAGAACATGGAGGTGACTTAGAGGGGTTTTGGGCTGATAGGAGGGGGGTTTTGCTGCAACACACAAAAGGACTTTGCGGTTACCCGGTTAACCGTTGGAGCGTCAAACGACCTCCAAATGGCACGAAACTTGACAGGTGGTCTACCGGTGGTATACCAAGGCCACTTGGCAAGACTCGGTCCATTCCGAGAACATTCAACACACGCTCACGAAAAGAAACAAGAGGGGTGCGCCGGTGCACATGGGAGTGTCGGATTGCAAAACGGACAACGGGGAAAATGCTCGGACGCATGCGACGAACACGTATGCAAATGAGATGCACATGATGACATGATATGAAATGCATGACATGAACAAAATGCAAAACAAAAGAAAAACCCGACCACGAAGGAAATATCATAACACATAGCCAAAAATGGCAAGAGTTGGAGTTACAAATATGGAAAGTTACATCCGGGGTGTTACAGTAACCTCTCTCTTACCCGCTGTAATCTCTACTTAAACATGGTGCTCAACGCTATATATTATTTCCCAATGATGTATGGCTATCCTATGATGTTTGAGTAGATCTGTTTTGTCCTATGGGCTATTTGATGATCAAGATTGGTTTGAGTTGCATGTTTTATTATTGGTGATGCCCTATGGTGCTCTCCGTGTCGCACAAGCGTGAGGGATTCCCGTTGTAGGGTTTGCAATATGTTCATGATTTGCTTATGGTGGGTGGCGTGAGTGACAGAAGCACAGACCCGAGTAAGTAGGTTGTTTGCGTATGGGATAAAGAGGACTTGATGCTTTATTGTTATGGTTGGGTTTTACCTTAATGATCTTTAGTAGTTGCGGATGCTTGCTAGAGTCCAATCATAAGTGCATATGATCCAAGTAGAGAAAGTATGTTAGCTTATGCCTCTCCCTAAAATAAAATTGCAATAGTGATTACCGGTCTAGTTATCGATTGCCTAGGGACAAATAACTTTCTCGTGACAACAAGCTCTTTACTAAAACTAATTTAGTTGTGTCTTTATCTAAACAGCCCCTACTTTTTATTTACGCGCTCTTTATATTCTTGCAAACCTATCCAACAACACCTACAAAGTACTTCTAGTTTCATACTTGTTCTAGGTAAAGCGAACGTCAAGCGTGCATAGAGTTGTATCGGTGGTCGATAGAACTTGAGGGAATATTTGTTCTACCTTTAGCTCCTCGTTGGGTTCGACACTCTTACTTATCGAAAGAGGCTACGATTGATCCCCTATACTTGTGGGTTATCAGGTTTAGGGTTTAGGGTCTTGACCATATAAACCACAGTTCATACGGTGTCGTCTCAACGGATTTCGATGGTGCCCAATTTAACGTGAATGCAGCTGTCTCTAATGCATAACCCCAAAACGATAGTGGTAAATCCGTAAGAGACATCATAGACCATACCATATCTAATAAAGTACGGTTACGACGTTCGGACACACCATTACGCTGTGGTGTTCCAGGTGGCATGAGTTTGTGAAACTATTCCACATTGTTTTAAATGAGGCCAAACTCGTAACTCAAATATTTGTCTCTGTGATCAGATCGTAGAAACTTTATTTTCTTGTTACGATGATTCTTCACTTCACTCTAAATATTTTTGAACTTTTCAAAATGTTTCAGACTTGTGTTTAATTAAGTAGATATACCCATATCTGCTCAAATCATCTGTGAAGGTCAGAAAATAACGATACCCACCGCGAGCTTCAACACTCATTGGACCGCATACATCGGTATGTATTGTTTCCAACAAGTCTGTTGCTCGCTCCATTGTTCCGAAGAACGGAGTCTTAGTCATCTTGCCCATGAGGCATGGTTCGCAAGCATCAACTGATTCATAATCAAGTGATTCCAAAAGCCCATCAGCATGGATTTTCTTCATGCGCTTTACACCAATATGACCTAAACAGCAGTGCCACAAATAAGTTGCACTATCATTATGAACTTTGCATCTTTTGGCTTCAAAATTATGAATATGTATATCACTACGATCGAGATTCAATAAACCATTCACCTTGGGTGTATGACCATTGAAGGTTTTATTCATGTAAACAGAACAACAATTATTCTCTGACTTAAATGAATAACCGTATTGCAATAAACATGATCAAATCATATTCATGCTCAACGCAAACACCAAATAACATTTATTTAGGTTCAACACTAATCCCAAGAGCATATGGAGTGTGCGATGATGATCATATCAATCTTGGAACCACTTCCAACATACATCGTCACTTCATCCTTAACTAGTTTTTGTTCATTCTGCAACTCCCATTTCGAGTTACTACTCTTTAGCAACTGAACCAGTATCAAGTACCGAGGGGTTGCTATAAACACTAGTAAAGTACACATCAATAACATGTATATCAAATATACCTTTGTTCACTTTTGCCATCCTTCTTATCCGCCAAACACTTGGGGTAGTTCCGCTTCCTGTGATTATTCCCATTGCAGTAGAAGCACTCAGTTTCAGGCTTAGGTCCAGCTTTGGGCTTCTTCACGGGAGTGACAACTTGCTTGCCATTCTTTTTGAAGTTTCCTTTCTATCCCTTTGCCCTTTTCTTGAAACTAGTGACCTTTTTAATCATCAACACTTGATGCTCTTTCTTTATTTCTACCTTCGTCGATTTCAGCATTACGAAGAGCTTGGGAATCGTTTTTGTCATCCCTTGTATACAATAGTTCATCACGAAGTTCTAATAACTTGGTGATAGTATTTGGCGGATTCGCCCCCCTGACTGCTGGGACCCACCAGCTACATCTTCGCAGGCAAGGAAGTGCCTGACAGTCGGGACCCACCTAGTCGAAGCGTACGTAGCATTGTCATCCTGGTCGCGAATGTGTACGTACATACTGGTCGATGTAGAGGCGCACACGTGTCGTAGTAGAGGCGCGCACGTAGCATGTACACATACGTACAGCGGCCGGTGCGCAAGAAAGAAAATACGGCCACGTACGTACATACGGGCAGGGTCTCGAACGCATACTCGCGCATACGTACGGCCAGGGCTCATGTACATGGCTGGGTCGGAACGGAGAAACAGCGTCGTCGTCGTGTTCATGGGTAGCCAACCGGCTGGGTCGGAACGGAATGCGTCGTCGTGTTCATCGGGAGGGCTTGGATGAAACATTCGATGGAAACGAGGCCTGGCATACCGCAGAATGGAGGAAACGGCCTTGTGTTCGACCGGCCACGTTTGAAACGGGATCCTGTTCATCGGGAGGGGTCTGGCGTACCGCAAAACGGAGGAAACTGACCTCCTACGGTCGAAACGGGGGTCCTGTTGATCGGGAGGGGTGTGGCGTACCGCAAAATGGAGGAAACAGACTTGTGTTGGAGCGCTACGGTCGAATCGGGGGTCCTGTTCATCGGGAGGGGTGTGGCATACCGCAAACGGGACTCCACGGGATACTGTTCATCTCCATCGTCGACCCCCTCCAGCCTCCACGGGCTACTGTTCATCCACCGTCGACCTCCTCCAGCCTCCACCTGCGACTGTTCATCCACGGGCTCCTGTTTATCCAGCCTCCACCGCGCGCTACTCCACCGGCTACTGTTCAACCAGCCCTCTCCACGGGCTCCTGTTCAACCACCCCTCCACGGGCTACTGTTCATCCAACCCTCCACCATCTACTGTTCATCCTCCCTCCACGGGGTGGTCCTGTTCATCCAGCCCTCCACGGGGTACTGTTCATCCAGCCCCAACCGGCTCGATCGATCGGGTTCCTGTTCATCGAGAGGCAACACCACGGGGTCCTGTTCTCCAAACCCCCCCAGCAATGCTCACTGTTCATTCAGAGGCAGCATCGATCGGCTTCAGTTAGCAGCAGTAGCAAAGGAATCGCTCGATCGGGTTCAGTTAACAGCCATCGATCGATCGCTCGGGTTCTGTAACGCGTAGCCTGTAGTGCAATCGCTCGGGCTCAGTTAGAGCCCAACGCCTCGCACCCACGCGTGTGCATGTACGAGAGAAACGTGCATCGCTCGGCCCCAACCAACCACCGTAACCGGGAACACCCCGATATTTTCCTCGCCCTCGCTTCTACCACGGTTTTTCCGTCATGGACGGCCCAAAGAATGTCATGCAGCTGCGTCTCCGGCCCGCCCAGGACGAAAAGCCCATTTTCTGTCATGATTTTTTGTCATAGAAGTAGGAGCCCACCACATCTATGATGATACCGGGTTTTGTCACAATTATCGTCATAGAAGTGTCATAAGTATGACATTTTTTTTCGTTCGGCCCAAAATGTCACGGATGTGTCTTTTTTTGTAGTGTACAAGTCCTAGGTTGCTGCAAGCATGACAACCTGACATTTGGGGGATACATATGTGGAATATTCAGTTTATGATTAGTGACTGAGATGAACAACCCGGATTTCTTCAAGGTTGCAACATTTATATTGAAGCAAGTCTTAAGTTGTTACTACGCTCCCTTCTTAAGACTTGGGGGCTACAAGTTATATGCATATAAGAGAGGTACATTTTCAAGCTTGATGTTACCAACAATTATGACCCTGTGCCATCAATATTTACAAACCGGCAATTTTGGCAATGGCAATGATAAACTGGCAAGTTCTACATCTTCAAGCCGGCTGAAAATCAGATGAGTATTTCAAGACCAATATTTTTTGGTGAAGCATTGGGAGTTGAATCAAATGAATTATTCTTCACGATATTTTTTTGTCAGAGACCAATGTCAGCAAATTGATTATGAGGCTAGCCTATTGACCCGGACTTTCCAGAAGAAGGAAATGACAAGGACTTAAGGATGATCAGGTGCCGGCTTACAAGAATTTTTAATCCGGAGTACAACCTGTCAAATTTGTTCTTGTGTTTATTTTGCAGGATCAGTTTAACATGAATAAATCCATATTAAACTTGGGGCTAATGTCGGGGATATACCCCGCGGTACGACCCGGCCGGAGATATGACCCGGCTGGGACTTGGCGTTTCATCAGTAACCCGCCCGAAGACTGGCGACTCAATGATGACCCGGCCGGGCCTGGTGACTCATTGGTGACCCGGCAGGTGGTTCAGACTATCGACAAGACACAACATCCCAGAAGGCGGCTCGTGGGAAGGCCGGCTCATATTATGGTGGGCCTGCTTAAGAGGAAAGGCATGAGGAATATTTCCCTTACAAGGAAGCAAGACACGGACTTGTATCCAGCTTGTACTAGAAGATAGACTAGTCCTAATCCTACTAGGACTCCACATGTAACCCATCCCTCCAGCTTATATAAGGAGGGACAGGGCCCCCCAAGGGGGACAAGTTTGGACAAGTCTGGATAGGTAGACAAGTCAAAAGCTCTCGAAATAGAGCACCCCTCTAATCGTGATCATCATCATCAATATCAATGAAGCAGGATGTAGGCTTTTACCTCCACCGTGAGGGGCCGAACCTGGGTAAAAAACCTCGCGTCTCTCGTCCCACTCAACGCCTCTCAAGCTCCTACATAGATGCGTTGGCCTCACGACTAAGTCCTCACACTAAGGACATCTGCCATGACAATTCCACGACATGGCACCCTATTTAACGTGAATGCAGCTGTCTCTAATGCATAACCCCAAGACGATAGTGGTAAATCGGTAAGAGACATCATAGATCGCACCATATCTAATGAAGTACGGTTACAACGTTCGGACACACCATTATGTTGTGGTGTTCCAGGTGGCATGAGTTGTGAAACTATTCCACATTGTTTTAAATGAAGGCCAAACTTGTAACTCAAATATTCGCTTCTGCGATCAAATCGTAGAAACTTTATTTTCTTGTTACGATGATTCTCCACTTCACTCTGAAATTCTTTGAACTTTTCAAATGTTTCAGACTTGTGTTTCATCAAGTAGATATACCCATATCTGCTCAAATCATCTGTGAAGGTCAGAAAATAACGATACCCGCCGCGAGCCTCAACACTCATCGGACCGCATACATCGGTATGTATTATTTCCAATAAGTCAGTGGCTTGCTCCATTGTTCCGGAGAACAGAGTTTTAGTCATCTTGCCCATGAGGCATGGTTCACAAGTATCAAATGATTCATAATCAAGTGATTCCAAAAATCCATCCGTATGGAGTTTCTTCATGCGCTTTACACCAATATGACCTAAACGACTGTGCCACAAATATGTTGCACTATCATTATCAACTTTGCATCTTTTGGCATCAATATTATGAATATGTGTATCACTATGATCGAGATTCAATAAACCATTTACATTGGGTGTATGACCATAGAAGGTTTTATTCATGTAAACAGAACAACAATTATTCTCTGACTTAAATGAATAACTGTATCGCAATAAACATGATCCAATCATATTCATCCTCAACGCAAACACCAAATAACATTTATTTTGGTCCAACACTAATCTCGAAGGTAGAGGGAGTGTGCGATGGTGGTCTTATCAACCTTGGAATCACTTCCAACACACATCGTCACCTCGCCCTTAACTAGTCTCTGTTCATTTTGCAATTCCTGTTTCGAGTTACTAATCTTAGCAACTGAACTGGCATCAAATACCCTGGTGTTACTATGAACACTAGTAAAGTACACATCAATAACATGTATATCAAATATACCTTTGTTCACTTTGTCATCCTTCTTATCCGCCAAGTATTTGGGGTAGTTCCGCCTCTAGTGGCCATTTCCTTTGCAGTATAAGCACTCAATTTCAGGCTTGGGTCCAGCTTTGGGCTTCTTCACGGGAGTGGCAACTTGCCTGCCATTCTTCTTGAAGTTCCCTTTTCTTTCCCTTGCCCTTTTACTTGAAACTAGTGGTCTTGTCAACCATCAACACTTGATGCTCTTTCTTGATTTCTACCTTCGCTGATTTCAGCATCACAAAGAGCTCGGGAATTGTTTTCGTCATCCCCTTGCATAATATAGTTCATCACGAAGTTCTAGTAGCTTGGTGATAGTGACTAGAGAACTCCGTCAATCACTATCTTATCTAGAAGATTAACTCCCACTTGATTCAAGCGATTGTACTACCCAGACATTCTGAGTACATGCTCACTGGTTGAGCCATTCTCCTCCATCTTGTAGGCAAAGTACTTGTTAGAGGTCTCATACCTCTCGACATGGGCATGAGTCTGAAATACCAATTTCAACTCTTAGAACATCTCATATGCTCTGTGGCGTTCAAAACGTTTTTTGAAGTCCCGTTTCTAAGCCGTAAAGCATGGTGCACTAAACTATCAAGTAGTCATCATACTGAGCTTGTCAAACATTCATAACGTCTGCATCAGCTCCTGCAATAGGTTTATCACCTAGCGGTGCATCAAGGACATAATTCTTTTGTGCAGCAACGAGGATAATCCTCAGATCATGGACCCAGTCCGCATCATTGCTACTATCATCTTTCAACTTCTCTCTAGGAACGTATCAAAAATACATAGGAGCTATATCGCGAGCTATTGATCTACAACATAGATATGCAAATACTATTAGGACTAAATTCATGATACATTAAGTTCAATAAATCATATTACTTAAGAACTCCCACTTAGATAGACATCCCTCGAGTCATCTAAATGATCATGTGATCCATATCAACTAAGTCATGTCCAATCATCATATGAGATGGAGTAGTTTTCAATGGTGAACATCTCCATGGTTATCATATCTACTATATGATTCACGTTCGACCTTTCGGTCTCCAGTGTTCCGAGGCCATGTCTGCACATGCTAGGCTCGTCAAGTTTAACCCAAGTATTCTGCACGTGCAAAACTGTCCTGCCCCCGTTGTATGTGAACGTAGAGCTTATCACACCCGATCATCACGTGGTGTCTCGGTACGACGAACTGTCGCAACGGTGCATACTCAGGGTGAACTCTTATACCTTGAAATTTTAGTGAGGGATCATCTTATAATGCTACCGTCGTACTAAGCAAAATAAGACGCATAAAAGATAAACATCACATGCAATCAAAATATGTGACATGATATGGCCATCATCATCTTGTGCCTTTGATCTCCATCTCCAAAGCACCGTCATGATTTCCATCGTCACTGGCTTGACACCGTGATCTCCATCGTAGCATCGTTGTCGTCTCGCCAACTATTGCTTCTACAACTATCGCTAACGCATAGTGATAAAGTAAAGCAATTACATGGCGTTTGCATTTCATACAATAAAGCGACAACCATAAGGCTCATGCCAGTTGCCGATAACTTTTGCAAAACATGATCATCTCATACAATAACGTATATCACATCATGTCTTGACCATATCACATCACAACATGCCCTGCAAAAACAAGTTAGACGTCCTCTACTTTATTGTTGCAAGTTTTACGTGGCTGCTACGGGCTTCTAGTAAGAACCATTCTTACCTACGCATCAAAAGCACAATGATGTTTCGTCAAGTTTGCTGTTTTAACCTTCAACAAGGACCGGCCGTAGTCAAATTGGATTCAAATAAAGTTGGAGAAACAGACACCCGCCAGCCACCTTTATGCAAAACAAGTTGCATGTCTATCGGTGGAACCGGTCTCATGAACGTGGTCATGTAAGGTTGGTCCGGGCTGCTTCATCCAACAATACCACAGAATCAAAATAAGATGTTGGTGGTAAGCAGTATGACTATCATCGCCCACAACTCTTTGTGTTCTACTCGTGCATATCATCTACGCATAGACCTGGCTCGGATGCCACTATTGGGGAACGTAGCATGTAATTTCAAAAGATCTCCTACGATCATGCAAGATCTATCTAGGAGATGCATAGCAACGAGAGGGGAGATTATGCCACGTACCCTCGTAGACCGAAAGCGTAAGCATTTACTTAACGCGGTTGATGTAGTCGAACGTCTTCTCGATTCAACCGATCAAGTATCGAACGTACGGCACCTCCGAGTTCTGCACGCGTTCAGCTCGATGACGTCCCTCGAACTCTTGATCTAGCAAAGTGCGAGGGAGAGTTTCGTCAGAACGACGGCGTGGTGACGGTGATGGTGAAGTGATCTGTGAAGGGCTTCGCCTAAGCACTACGACAATATGACCGGAGGAGCAAACTATGGAGGGGGCGCCGCACATGGCTTGGAACAATTGATGTGTCTTAGAGGCGCCCCCACCCCTATATATAAAGGAGGGAGAGGGGAGGAGGCTGGCCTAGGCGCGCCCCAAGTGGGAGGAGTCCCACTTGGGCTCCTAGTCCAATTTGGCCCCCCCTTTCCTTTTACCGGAAGGGGAAAGGGGGAAGGAGAGAGAGGAGGAGAAGGAAAGGGGGGCGCCGCCCCTCCCCTTGTCCAATTTGGACTCCTCCTTGAGGGGGGCGCCACCCCTTGTGGGCTGGCTTGCCTCCCTCCTATGGCCCGTATGGCCCATATCTTCCCCCGGGGGGTTCCGGTGACCCCCCCAGTACTCCGATATGTACCCGATACATTCTGAAACACTTCTGGTGTCCGAATACTATCGTCCAATATATCAATCTTTACCTATTGACCATTTCAAGACTCCTCGTTATGCCCGTGATCTCATCCGGGACTCTGAACAATCTTTGGTCACCAAAACACATAACTCATAATACAAATCGTCATCGAACGTTAAGCGTGCGGACCCTACGGGTTCGAGAACTATGCAGATATGACCGAGACACCTCTCCGATCAATAACCAATAGCAGAACCTGGATGCTCATATTGGTTCCTACATATTCTACGGAGATCTTTATCGGTCAAACCGTAATGACAACATACGTCATTCCCTTTGTCATCGGTATGTTACTTGCCCGAGATTCGATCGTCGGTATCTTCATACCTAGTTCAATCTCGTTACCGGCAAGTATATTTACTCGTTCTGTAATACATCATCCCACAACTAACTCATTAGTCACATTGCTTTCAAGGCTTATCACGATGTGCATTACCGAGAGGGCCCACAAATACCTCTCCGATACTCGGAGTGACAAATCCTAATCTTGATCTATGCCAACCCAACAAACACCTTCAGAGATACATGTAGAGCATCTTTATAATCACCCAGTTACGTTGTGACGTTTGATAGCACACAAGGTATTCCTACGGTATCCAGGAGTTGCATAATCTCATAGTCGAAGGAATATGTATTTGACATGAAGAAAGCAATAGCAATAAAACTGAACAATTAACATGCTAAGCTAACGATGGGTCTTGTCCATCACATCATTCTCCTAATGATGTGATCTTGTTCATCAAATGACAACACATGTCTATGGTTAGGAAACTTAACCATCTTTGATTAACGAGCTAGTCTAGTAGAGGCTTACTAGGGACATGGAGTTTTGTCTATGTATCCACACATGTATCAAGTTTCCGGTTAATACAATTCTAGCATGAATAATAAACATTTATCATGATATAAGGAAATATAAAATAAAAACTTTATTATTGCCTCTAGGGCATATTTCCTTCAGCTACTTCTTGAGCTTGCGTTGGTTTTTCCCTTGAAGAGGAAAGGGTGATGCAACAAAGTAGAGATAAGTATTTCCCTCAGTTAGAGAACCAAGGTATCAATCTAGTAGGAGACAACACACAAATCACCAATACCTACACAAACATTCAAACAACTTGCACCCAACGCGATAAAGGGGTTGTCAATCCCTTCAGTCACTTGCAAAAGTGAGATCTGATAGAGATAGATAAAACTACACAAAAGATAAAGTAAATATTTTTG
Source organism: Triticum aestivum (assembly GCF_018294505.1). Lineage (NCBI taxonomy): Eukaryota > Viridiplantae > Streptophyta > Magnoliopsida > Poales > Poaceae > Triticum > Triticum aestivum. The sequence goes on from NC_057802.1 coordinate 94,746,646, forward strand.
GGTTTTTGGTTTATAGATCGGAAAATAAAAGATTGCAAAATAGTAGATCAAAAACTTATATGATGGAAAATTAACCCGGGGGCCATAGGTTTCACTAGAGGCTTCTCTCATGATAGCAAACAATACAGTGGGTGAACAAATTAATGACGAGCAATTGATAGAACAGCGCAAAGTTATGACGATATCCAAGGCAATGATTATGCAATATAGGCATCACGTCTGTGTCAAGTAGACCGACTCCTGCCTGTATCTAGAGTATTAAGTTCTTAAAGAACAGAGTAAGGCTTTAAGTAAGATGACATGATGTAGAGGAATAAACTCAAGCAATATGATGTAAACCCCATCTTTTTATCCTCGATGGCAACAATACAATACGTGCCTCGCTTCCCCTACTATCACTGGGAGAGGACACCGCAAGATTGAACCCAAAGCTAAGCACTTCTCCCATTGCAAGAAAAGCCAATCTAGTTGGCCAAACTAAACCGATAGTTCGAAGAGAATTACAAAGATATCAAATCATGCATAAAAGAATTCAGAGGAGATTCAAATAATATTCATAGATAAGTAGATCATAAATCCACAATTCATCGGATCTCGACAAACACACATCAAAATAAGAATACATCGGATAGATCTCCAAGAACATGGTATTGAGAATCAAAGAGAGAGAAGAAGCCATCTAGCTACTAGCTATGGACCCATAGGTCTGAGGTAAACTACTCACGCTTCATCGGAAGGGCAATAGAGTTGATGTAGATTCCCTCCGTGATCGAACCCCCCTCCGGCAGGATGCCGGAAAAGGCCCCAAGATGGGATCTCACGGAAACAGAAGGTTGCATCGGTGGAAAAGTGTTTTTGTGGATACTTCTGGTGGCTTGGGAATATATGCGAATATATAGGAGGAAGATCTAGGTCAGGGGGTCACCGAGGGGCCCACAAGGTAGGGGGCGCGCCCTCCACCCTTATGGTCGCCTCGTGGCTCTTCTGACTTGCACTCCAAGTCTCCTAGGTGTCTTCTGGTCCAAGAAAAATCATCGCGAAGGTTTTATTCCGTTTGGACTCCGTTTGGTATTCCTTTTCTGCGAAGCTCAAAAACAAGGAAAAAACAAAAACTGGCACTGGGCTCTAGGTTAATAGGTTAGTCCCAAAAATAATATAAAATAGCATATTGATGCATATAAAACATCCAAAACAGATAATATAATAGCATGGAACAATCAAAAATTATAGATACGTTGGAGACGTATCAACTATCATTTGAAGCACAAGAGCAAGGAGTTCATCATCAACACACCATCTATTATCTTTTGGAGAGTGGTGTCTCCTAGATTGGTTAGGTGTTGCTTGGGAGCCTCCGTCAAGATTGTGGAGTTGAACCAAGGAGTTTGTAAGGGCAAGGAGATCGCCTACTTCGTGAAGATCTCCTCTAGTGAGGCAAGTCCTTCATGGGCAATGACCATGCTGGGATAGACAAGGTTGCTTCTTCGTGGACCCTTCGTGGGTGGAGCCCTCCGTAGACTCGCGCAACCATTACCCATCGTGGGTTGAAGTCTCCATCAATGTGGACGTACGATAGCACCACCTATCGGAACCACGCCAAAAATCTCCGTGTCTACATTACGTTTGCCTTCTCCAAACCCTTCCCTTTACCTTCACATGCAATGTCTTACTTTCCGCTGCTACACTCTTAGAATTGCATGTGTAGGTTGATTGCTTGACTTGTACTAGTTGCTAAAATCTGCCAACAATTTAAAAATGGGAAAAGGTTGGATTTTTATTTAGTCAAGTAGTCTAATCACCCCTCCCCTCTAGACCTACTTTCGATCCTACAGTATTCCTTGTCTTCTTCACCTTCACTCTGTTTCTAACACTGTAGGCACTTATTGCAAGTCTCAGTTCCTTCATGTCAGCAACGGCCATTCCAAGCTTGAAGGTGGGTGCATTCAAACCAGTAGTTGAGTTAAATGTTCTGAAATTGTACTTTAACTTCTCCTTTTCTTCTTCGGACAGATCTAGGTGAGATTCATCAAGTGCATCTTCTGGAAGTTTTGTTTCTATGTCAGGTATGAACTCCCTCTCTCTGTGATCATCCACATCCTTGTCTACATTCTCATCAAACAAGCCATCATCTCCCACATCTAGTTCAAAGTCACTATCATGAAATTCCTCGTCAGTTTCTTCTTCAATGCCTGCATCTTGTTGGTCTATATCACTGCTCAAGCATCCTTCCTAAATTTCTTCATCACAAACACCAGCACATGAGGAGCTACAACCTTCACCAAATGAAACAAATCTCCTAGCTCTTTTTGCTCTCTTCTGTTTTGGACCTTCACCAAATGAAGCAAATTATGTGAAAATGGCCTCTTTTGTCAAGCTAACATTTTGTTTCCCCTTGTTGTCTTTTGATTGGAGTGATGACCTTGGGCAATTCATGAACTCCATATGCCATGACATCATCTCCAGTAAGAGTTTGTAGTGTATCACCATGGTCAATGATGAGGAGCAAATTTTTGTGCTCAATTGTTGCACCAATCATTAACAGTATGTCAACATCACATATAATCTGCTTCAGATCATCTGCTACTGACTTGCCAGGTTGACACCAATATATTTCATGCTTGGAAACACCTCTGTCATAGCTCAACTGCTTCAGGAAGTCATCAATCCACAATATAGACCAAGTGTCACTATTACAATTGTCAAACCAGTCCACTTCATAGTCAAGATATGCCATATTGCTTCCAGTACCACAAAAGAAACCTTTGTGGTGTATCTGGACAGTAAAAGACCATCAAAAGGCCCTGTAAATTTAGTTAAGACACAAGTTCAGTTAACCGATAAATGCATATGCACTTAACACAACAAATAGGAAAACAGAGAAATGAATATACATTTCCAATAAAAAGATAAATGCATATTCAGTTAAGCAAACAAATTTGTAAACTAAACCTGTCTAAAATGATTGTTGACTAAAAGTGTAAATAGAAACTATCGCCAAAAGAAGTTCATATTCAATTTTAGTTAATTGAAACTATATAAAATTCATGTTACAATCATGTTTACCACACATAGTTTAATCTACCAATCTTTGTTAACAGAAACTACAATTCAATGTAACTGAAACTATACAGAATTCCTGTTACAATCAAGTTAACTACACACTCTCGAAAAAATTCAGTTAACACACTGTTAAAAAAATCAGTTAACTCCGTTGTCAAAGAAATTCAGTTACATGCGTACATTCCGTTTGAATTATTCTCTCACATTCCCTGCACACATTGTTAACCTTACAGGTAGAAGATTGTCCCTAACCATACGTTATTATGTCAATCTTTGTTAACCGAAACTATCTACAGTCCATGTGTTGAAAAATTCAGTTACATTCAGATCACTGTTGTGCAAAAAATCAGTTAACACATTGTCCAAAAAATTCAGTTACAAACATACATCAAATTTGAATTAATCTCTCATATTCCCTGCACACATTGCTAACCATATGGCCAAAAGATTGTCTCTGGACATCTCCTGGTCCTATTTAACCACTGAAATTATTTCTCATGGCGATCTTCAATGAAATCTTATGACATAACTACCAACTTTATAAACCCAAGATAAACCTTAGGAAGAATCAGATCTTCAGGGCCTCGATGCTTTTGTGGAACCATAGCTAATCATACAACACTCCTTAGAACTCAAGAAATACATCAACTCCGCGGCATGATCAAGTAGAACTTTTGCCCTAACCAAACATGCTACGAGCTGGGCTGAGAGAGGGGTCACAGAGGCGTCAGAAAGGGCAGAAAGGTCTCACCATAGCGTGGTGCTTCCTCGCCGGGCCGCCGGTGCCGAGGCTCCTGAGTCATCACCTGACCGACGGTGGTCGAGGGTCGCCAGCGCCGTCTCTGCGTCGAGTTGATCGGTGGAGAAAAAGAGAACGAAACAGAGGAGGGTAATGCATACGCATATAAATCAATTTCAATTAACTCCAGCCCGCCCGCATCAAATCAGGGTGGTATCTGTAAAAAACAAACTCCAGCCCGCCAAAAGGCTTCCAGCCAGTGGTAGTGGGACCCGTCGCCACGCTGTCACGCCCAGCTGGCGTTGCACACGGCCACATTTGGCTTTTGAACCGTACGTGCACCAAAACACAAGTTTGTGCACCCGTTTTGTGCATTTTTCAACGTCAAGCATCAAAGTGGTCATCACGTGTAACTTGTTGTACCTCTAATATATTTGCCTCTAGAAATAATACCGCGAAGTTTGGGCCGGCTGGCCGGCCTAGCGATGCCCTTATCTTTAGGGTTGATCATTATCTTCCGTTATGTCAATTCGATGTTTTTTCTTCATCCATTTAAACATTATGACGGACTAATAGAGTTTTGCGAACCAACGCGTGATTGGATGGTTAGAAGGACTGGGGTCTCCCCAGCCCATCAGGGTTCAAGTCCTGATGCTCGCATTTATTCCTGGATTTATTTTAGGATTTCCGGCGATGCGTGTTCAATGGGAGGAGACGTTCCCGTTGCTACTTCATAAATTTCTAGATAATATGTCGGCTCAGTCTTTCGAAGGTGCTCATAGGGGTAGGGTGTGCGTGTGTGCGTTCATAGGGGTGAGTGAGCACATGTATATGAGCACTTGCGTCTGTACCGTGTTAAAAAAGACAGACTAATAAAGTTTTACAAAATTTCTACTAAAAAATGAGACCAACCCAAAGGCTAACCTTCGTTGGTATTATTTTTATAGGAGAAACTCCGCGAGCACTGCGTGCCCAAGCCGAAACTTGAATTCGGGTGAGCTGGCAGCTACTTCAGCTGCCCAGCCAACGGGTCGACGCCCCTCCTCTGCTTAAAAAGAATAAACCGACGCGGGGTGAAGTCTGCAAGATTTCGAATGTCATCCAGCACGCGCCGGCCCCCCATTCGCAATGGAGATTCCGAAAAAAAGAGACAAGTCTACGGAGTTTCGAGCTGAGATGTATCGGCAGTTAGCTGTAGCACCAGAGAAGAGCTTGGTGAAAACCGGACCAGATTCACTACAGACGGACGCCCGTGGCTAGCAAGAACCGGCTACAGATTTATCGATTTATTTGTATGTACCGACAATAACTAAATAAACAAAAGGATTGCAAGCCTGGAGCTAAACGATGAGCTTCACTCATTCTGATGAGCCCAGTACAGCTGACGCACTGTCGCGTTTGTGGCAGGGTCACGAAAAGATCTTCGTCACGTCCTGCTGCAGAGATCGCACCAAAAATAATGGATGGAACCAGTGCACGTGGACCGGTTCTCCAGGGTCAGCCAAATACGTGTAGACTCAGCGCACAGGCCTACCGAGCCCGATTTTTCTCCATGCAGTTACCACTTTCCATACTACTCCTCTCCTAACGTAGATTTCTTTCTTTCTGTTAGACTATAATCCCCACCTCGTTCCTCTGCACGCCTCCGCAGCCTCCCTCCCTCCCCCCACGTCCCACCTCGCCGGCGTACCTTGGACGGCGCGCTGGGGATTGCCCCTGTTGCCCAGGGTCAAGTTTCCCCGGCATCTGAGCCGCGCTTGGATGGAGGAGTGAGGGACGCCGACCGCCGGTCATCCTTCTCAATTCCACCATGGCGGATCCGGTGGGATTCCAAGTGACCTCTACGGCCGGCCTCTGTCGAGGTGTTGAGCGGCCAACTGGTGATCCGATCTGACTGACTGACGGGAGATGAGGCAAACTGGTGAGTCGATCTGACTGACTGACGGCAGGTCCGGTCCGTCGCCGCCCGGCGACGGTGACTGTTCACCGCAGATTCCAGGCCGGCAATATAATTCTTGCAGATCTACCAGAGGAGCATCCGCTATTGCTTTGACCACGACGGATCTGAAGGTACCGGTGGGTACTCAGATCTGCAAGGATATACAGCCGCGCAGGTCTCCACTGCCAGAGTCATGGCAAGTCGCAGAACCATGCTTACCGGTGATGGGATTCATCGCGGTAATTTTGCGCTAACGCCGTGGATGCGGTGGCACGGTGGGTCGATATAGTCCTCGGACCGAGAAGGTTGTATCTAGCTTTCTCGTCTACTCATCCCAGCAGAGCTCACTAGCCCGCGACACAGCTACTGTTTGATCTCCCGTGGCAGAGGCCTAGATCTGTTCGATTTGCTGAGGTCTGCGGTGCACTTGGCTGAAGATAAGTGATGCAGCTTTGGATATTCAGCCATGGCTGATGACAAGTGATGCAGCTCGGACACTCAGATCAGATGCGTGACACAGGATGTCGACTCGGCTCGCAAGATATTGGTTTGGAGCAGGCCAGTTAGGTGCAACGGTTGCCCAGTCTTGGAGATCAATATTTCACTTGAACGTTGGTAAAATAGCACAAGTGAGATATGTGGTTTTGAGGATTGTTTGACAAGATGATGGTTTATTTTTATTTTTGTTCCTCAGGTAACTAATAACTAACCGCGTTATTTTGCGGCTATTTTAGAATTATTATTCAAATGTTTATCATTGAAAATTTAGTTGTGTTTGTATTAGATGTCTAAGATTGTAGATCGTGATGTACGATTGCCATGTTTATCACTCAAAATTTTATTATATGTTTTTTCACAAGACAACGGATTGTGCATCTTGTGTTTCTATTATTGAAAAATTAGTTGCGATGATTAGTATACTACTCCCTCCGTCCCATAATATAAGAGCGTTTTTTACACTAGTGAGCGTTTTTGACACTAGTGTTCACTAGTGTCAAAAACGCTCATATATTATGGACGGAGGGAGTAATAATTTAGCCTTTTCTCATTTTGTTATTTGTTTAACGAACTTTTTCCTACTTCAAACAACCTAGTTCAGCAATTGCAAACTGAGCCTTAGTATGCATAGTTGCAAAAAATGATGGCATGTGCATATTAAGCGTTATTCAAGTAACTGGCAAAATGATGTACATTAGATATGCTGTACACTACATGTCATGATTATCCAATTAGGGAAAAATAAGTTTTTGTTATTAGTACTGAACATGTCTTGTGATTCTACGTGGCATGAAAATAAGTTTGATATCATTGTGTGATTCTAGTGTTTATATCATTACAAAATCGTACATATTGTCTGGCAAGATGATGGCTTGTACATTGTTGATGCATTTTTCAAGCAACGAGTAGAATTAACCACATAATTTTGTTGTTGTAAAACATCATTAAAAAAGCTATAATGTTGACTATTGAAATTTTGAGGGTATCTATGGTTCACACGTTTCTAATATGTAGGAATAGGTAAAACACATGAATATGTAGGAATATGGTTTTATCGCCGACGGTCCCGTCAGTAATAACTCGGCGTCAGTTTTGACCGGTCAATGGTGCTGACATATGGGCCCAGAAGATGTACCTGCACACAACATGCTCGAGGAAATGCCACAAAGAGAACCGTTGGGTCCCACGTTCAAAACCGTTCTTGTTGACTTTTAGTGCCACATGGATCTCACTAGCGGGCCCCTCGTGCCAGAAACCGGTTTAGATCAGCCGTAATCAGTCTACCCAGAAACTGGTAGATTTTCGTAGCCGTGAGTAAAGTGGTTGCTAAATAGAACCCATGACTCGAATTTGGTAGTTTTTTGCACTTCACTCCCAGAAAAGGAATGGCAAAACTTGTGGTAAAAAAATTTCAGGAAGTGTTTGACTTCTGTTACCCCCTTCCAAAAATTTCTCTCCGTTTCCTCACATAATGAGTCCCTATGTTCAACAAGTGTTTGACTTTGGTTACCTCCTTCCACGATTGTGAAGCTTTAATGCTAGTTGTACCACATCTAAAGATATCCCTCCCTTGCTGAATTTTCCAAACCCATTTTAGAACCAACGCGATATTCACGATTTTGATATTTAAAATCATAGGATCCCCATATTCTTTAGGAGTACATACCCTCTCCGACTCAACCATGTGGTATTTAAAAATCTCTCCAGGTCTGTTTGATAAACCTCAACTTAACAATGTTCATCTTGGCGTGCACCCGATCCCGTAACAGTCGCACCTACATGGACAAGTACATCTATATGGGAGAGGCTAACAAACAAGAGTTGGTCAAAATAAGCCTACCCCAGAAGAAAGAAATTTAGCAGCTCCCCATTGATAATGATGGCTGTTTTGCTGCCAACTAAAAACTGCATCCCATTAGTCTCCAGAAGAGCTATCTAACCATCTCCATTGTTTCAATGATTATTATAGGGCAAAGGGGCAGAAATACAGTATGAAATTAAAACCTAGCTAAATCTCATTTTTTATGCAAAAAATCAAGAAGATTTGGGATAATTTTTTAGTGTAGAACATGTCTAGATCCTGCAAGAAATTAAACTGTTCCAACATATCATGACAGACACACGTAAAATGTCCCCACGTTTGACTATCAATCAGCTCCCACAAATGCACGTTGCTACAATCTAATACAGAATTCTACATAAGCCAAATTTGATTTTACGAGAGCATTACAATCTGCACTTATATAGTTACAACCAGCAACAGTCATAGTTGACGGTGGTAGGTGCATTAAGAAAACTGAATTAGATAAGACCACTTCATTGAGAAGTTTGACTGTGATGCAACATGCAATCATTTAATTTAATCAGTAGTGCTCCAAGGTATTCTAGAAGTCAGATGCAGCTTCAAGACAGTAATATCTGCCTCTTCTTATCGTCAACCACAAGAAAGGGTACAAACAGGAAACAAACAAAAAATTGACTATTAAAATTACCAGTTCAGGAGGTAAAATCAATCAATTCTTCAGTTCAAGAATAGCGGTATGGGGCATTGCAATCTGCGCTCATATCCTAGTTACAACCAGCAACACAGACACTCAGAGTTCACGGTGGTAGTTGCAATAGATAAGTGCATGAAAAAAACTGAATTACAGCATAACACTTCATTGAGAAATTAACTATGATGCAACATACAAGCATTTAATTTAATCAGTAGGGCCCCCAAGGCATTCTAGAAGTCAGGTACAGCTTCAAGTTAGCTAAGGGTAAAATCTACCTTTTCTCATTGTCAGCTAGAACAAAGGGTACAAACAGGAATCACCCTAAAAGTTTACTATTAAGAAGACCACTTGATCAGGATATAAAATCAGTCAATTCTTCATTTCAAGAATTAATGATATAAGGCATAAAGCATGTTTAATGGGCAAAAGGCCAGAAATGTGACATTAAACCTAGCCTAAATCTCATTCTTTATGCAAGAAATCAAGAAGATTTAGGATAATTTGTTAGTGTAAAATATGTCTAGATCCTGCAAGAAAGAAAACCGTTCCAACATATCATGACAGACATGTAAAATGGCCCCACATTTGACCATCAATCAGCTCCAACAAATGCATGTTGCTACAATCTAATAGAGAATCCTACAATTATACGAGAGCGTCACAATCTACACCATATCCTAGTTACAACCAGCAACAGTCATAGTTGACGGTGTAGGTGCAGTAAGAAAACTGAATTAGTCAAGACCACTTCATTGAGAAGTTGGCTGATGCAATATGCAAGGGTTTAATTTAATCAGTAGTGCTCCAAGGTGTTCTAGAAGTAAAGGTACTGCTTCAACTCATCAAAGAGTAAATTTGCCCGTTCTCATCGTCAGCCGCAAAAAGGGTACAAGCAGGAATCAGACAAAAAGATGACAGCTCAAAATCAACTTTTAGAATCACCCTCTTTTTACTATGATCCTCGTGATTGTCTCAATAGATCGATTCCACAAAGCATAATATGCAGTACGTAGTAGCTAGATAGTAAGGTTCAGAAGAGTATATAACAGTTTACAATATATATTTATGCCCCTAGACTTTTTTTGTTCAGTTCTCTTCCATGCCCATTCCATGCCTTAGTCCTCTTGTTTCTTCAGTTCTTCTCTCCCATTCGAGTCCTCCTATCAACAGAGAAAGTTAGCATTTGGTTTTTCTTTGCATGGCAGATGCAGTAAGATGAATGGCAGATGGCAAAATGCAGAGTCATAATTTGTAGCAATTAAATACTGAATGACAGATGGCAGAAATTATGAATTGGTTGCAGAGGCAGTAAGGTGAATGGCAGATGGCAGACATTCAGGGGCAATTCAACAGTGCACAGCAAGCCTAATACAATTTACTTCAGAGAGGTATGTAAGCACCCTTTATTCACCTCAGAGCTCTCTGATTCAAATGTTCTGAGTGAGTGCTTGCAGGAAATAACTTCCAAGATCTTACGGATGAGGGCAACGGCTACAGCATGTAAAGGGGTACAGACTGTTTTGATAAATAAAATATATATTACCACCTCCCAGAGGAAATATTGCTCTGCTGCATGCTTGTAAAGTGTAATTGGCAACTCGAGTTCTATTCAATGCAAGTTTTGTCTACAGATCTGTCTAGATGTTACTACTAATTTGCTCATCTGATGCCTGACGAATTGACCAATTGCTGTATAATGCTAAGTCGCGAGTTCCGAATTCTATAATCACAACTGCCAAAGTAGTGATAGTCGCCGGTTATGAATTCTATAATCAGATCTACAGCACTGGGAGTTGACAGTTTGATTTCTATATTCAGATGTCGGGATATTATGACTACTAGCATGCAGGCCTGTCAGATCTGAGCAGTCCCGTCAAATCCAGCAGAACTGGTTGCAGCGAGAGTACGATCTGCTGCGCCCGGTACGAAATTATATAATCAAGTCTCGCAGTGCCCGTCAAAAAGCTCCGATCTCGCACCGGCCGTCAAAAAACAATCAGATCTCGCACAGTAGGGAAGAGCGGCGGTCGGAGTTATGAATACCTTGCCTGATCTGTCATCAGATCAGGTTGCCGTGCTTGATGCCGCGGGCCTTTGGCTTCTTGTGGTACCCGTCGCCATCCGGACCCTTGCGCTTCCCGCCCTTGCACGCGGCGAGGTGGGTGGCCCAGTCAGCACTCGTCAGGGCGAGACTCCTCCCGCATTTCCAGCACTTCATGGGGATCGTCGGCTCCTCGGCTCCTCGGGGGGAACGCCGTCGGGGTTGGGGTTGGGGTTGGGGTTCGCGTCCGGGTTGGGGTTGGGGTTCGCGTCCGGGTTGGCGTTGGGGTTGGGGTTCGGGTTCGGGTTCGCCATCTGCTTGGTGGTGGCGGGGATACGGTGGCTGCTCCGATCAGTGGGCGGCGCTGGGTTTTATCTGGCCGGCGGGCGTGAACTGGGGTGGGTTGGGGTGGGTGGGGGTGAGCAAGGGGTGAGCATCTGTACGCTGATCTTATATATAGAGCTCTGGTTTCCTCTCTTCAGTTTTTTTTTCCTTCTTTCCTTTTGCTTGTCTCATTTTTTGTTTTGTTTTTATTTCTTTTTATGAATTATATGTCAAAATACATTAGCATGTTGCTTGTACCGGCTCATGGCACATTCGGCTCACACGTCAAATTTATAAGAGCATCTAAAATAGGACTAGACTAATTTGACCCTGTATGTCCGCAGACGCTTCCATACCCTCATTTATCCGTGCACGCAACCATAAACCTTATTTTTCCTTCTATATATTTGATCACATGCATATGATTGGTGAAAATGGAGAGAAAGAAAACAACAAAATAAAGAAACAGAATTTGCGCAAAAAATAATAAAAAAGAAAGAGAAAAAATTGTCTGGAGTGGGCCGGATCTGATGTGACGGATGGCCCGGACAACCCCCTCACCGTCTGTTTTTAGGCGCCTTGATGATATTCTAGGTAGCTTGTGTATATGAATTGATACGAATCAATCCAAAGAAGCGAGGTGTGATTATCTCTACTCTTATAAAAAACCGACTTGGTGATGATGGTGTGCCTGTCATCTTGCAATATAGACCGTCTGATGGATAGAAATCAAACTATGGTCTATATTTTCTCATCGGTATCACTGTACAAGACTGTAGGTCATGTTACACATTTTTGCTAAAAATAGCATCCCGTTTGACTTCAGTCTAATAGATCTCTCTTTTTTATACAATATTTTGTCACATGCTTCATATACTTTATTTTTTTCAAAATATATCCCGAGAGCATTTTTTATATATTTTCGTAATAGTTTTACTTTTCTAGCATCTATTTATGCATATATTTTCCTGAGGTTTCCGCAGCAACACGCGGCGCATCTAGTTTATTTAGTGAGGGGAAAACAAATAGTGGGTTTGAAAGAGAGCTGATGGTGTAGGGAGTTTTAACATGTCTAGCACGCTCTACAGATCCCTGAATTTTCTTGTTTGTTGCATGCAGGTGTTGGTTGGTTTTTTATAGAGTTTTTTTTTTTTGCATGGCTGGCTTGTCAATCTGTTCTTTAGTTTCAAGCAATCTGGTACTTCCATCAAGCTACATGTGCAAGTGAGAAAGGAGGTTTTCGGGTCAAGGTAGCATCCCCTCAACACTACTTTCTAGTTTTCGGTTCTGAAGACTACTATACTCAAGTTTTGAGCGCTTCAGGGCATACGAGGTGTCTTGATAGCAGCGTGGATTTTGATGCTTAGTGGGCTTCCTGAGATAGGTGTGGAACCAGATACACTGGGGATGGTGGTGGCTGGTCTTCGTGGGGATATTATTCAGATTTTACCATGGATGGATTGAGAGATTGTTGTAGTAGACGCATGGCCGAAGGATCCAATTGTTGGTTCCAAAATCTTCAGTTCCTTCCAACAAGTTTACAATCCATGTCACCATTCGCTAGTGGAAACCACCTCAATGATCTTGATCTTAAGCTTGTAAGACTTGTTCTGCAGAGGGTTTGAAAATATGTGTTTAAGTCCAAAGTGTACGTACCAGAAAGCAACATCGAGATATTTTCAAAGTACCATCTTATCATTAGGTTCTACACCAGCCAAGACATTGATAGTTGTCTCAATTGCTTCTGGAGACCTTGTCCAGGATTCTGCAATTCAATTTCGTAAGGAACATTCCTAATTCAATCCAATTACAACATGTCAAAATCAGCTAGTGCATGAAGCAACAAACAGACCAGAATGAAAAATTCTAACATGGTAGCAGTTGAGAATGTGTTCTTGAAAGCCAGTGCATCTGACATTTTGGAGACATTTTGTTTAGGTGTTTTGTGCAAATTTCAGTGACCAAATGAAATATGAAGACACACAGGTCAATATTTATATATGCGTACTGGTCCACCATTACTCCAACAAACAATATCAGAATAGGTTTCCTTTTTAGACCAGTCATGCAATGTGTTTGCATCAAACGACTGCACAAAATCTCCCCAAAAGTAGCAGATGCATGTTTTCTCCACAATTCATTATCGAGTTATTTCGTGCGATGAAACTACATGTGAAATATATGATGCCAATATCTCAGTAAAAATAAACACTCCCCTATGTGGTGTCTTGGTTGTCCAGCAATGGCGGTAGGGGGTAAAAGGTAGGCAACAATAGTAACCAAACCAATTACATCTATAGGTTTAGAAAAATGTAAGAGTTTCAGAGTAGGACAAAGCAAACTGGTAAGGAAGTCAAGTTTCACAAATTAAAATTCATGCAAACTAACCTGACATAAGCACAATTGATCCAATATGTTTTTCAATCTTGTAAAAAACAGAAACACGTTATAAGGAAAGCATAGGAAATCCCGATGGCTGAGGATTTATAGGAATCACATTGGTTCTGCTTATAAAAGGTTGTAAGGGTGATCTACTGCTTTTCTTTTGCCTTTATTACCAAATGTCGTTCAATACCCCTCTCCGATAATGTCGCTGAACTTGCTCATCTTGTCTTTTCATAGTAGTCACTCTATTGTTCCTCCCTAAGAAAGAAATTTAGTGGCACTATCTGTCATTTTTTAGCTACGGCACTAAGCAACACAAATCTAATTATATATATATAATAACTACTATATGAAGGAAATATGCCCTAAAAGCAATAATAAAGTTGTTATTTATATTTCCTTATATCATGATAAATGTTTATTATTCATTCTAGAATTGTATTAACCGGAAACTTAGTACATGTGTGAATACATAGACAAACAGAGTGTCATTAGTATGCCGCTACTTGACTAGCTCGTTAATCAGAGATGGTTAAGTTTCCTAGCCATGGACAAAGAGTTGTCATTTGATAAACGGGATCACATCATTAGAGAATGATGTGATTGACTTGATCCATCCGTTAGCTTAGCAATATGATCGTTTAGTTTATTGCTATTGCTTTCTCCATAACTTATACATGTTCCTATGACTATGAGATTATGCAACTCCCGAATACCGGAGGAACACTTAGTGTGCTATCAAACGTCACAACGTAATTGGGTGACTATAAAGATGCTCTACAGGTGTCTCCGATGGTGTTTGTTGAGTTGGCACAGATCGAGATTAGGATCTGTCACTCTGATTGTCGGAGAGGTATCTCTGGGCCCTCTCGGTAATGCACATCACTATAAGCCTTCCAAGCAATGTGACTAATGAGTTAGTTACGGGATGATGCATTACGGAACGAGTAAAGAGACTTGCCGGTAACGAGATTGAACTAGGTATTGAGTTACCGACGATCGAATCTCGGGCAAGTAACATACCGATGACAAAGGGAACAACGTATATTGTTGTGCGGTTTGACCAATAAAGATCTTTGTAGAATATGTAAGAACCAATATGAGCATCCAGGTTCCGCTATTGGTTATTGACCGGAGATGAGTCTCGGTCATGTCTACATAGTTCTCGAACCCGTAGGGTCCGCACGCTTAACGTTCGGTGACGATCGATATTATGAGTTTATGTGTTTTGATGTACCGAAGGTAGTTCGGAGTCCCGGATATGATCACAGACATGACGAGGAGTCTCAAAATGGTCGAGACATAAAGATCGATATATTGGAAGACTATGTTTGGACATCGGAATGGTTCTGGGTGAGTTCGGACATTTACCGGAGCACCGGGGGGTTACCGGAACCCCCCGAGGAGTGTATGGGCCTTATTGGGCCTTAGCGGGAGAGAGGAGGAGGCGGCCAGGTGGAGGGCGCGCCCCCCCAAGCCCAGTCCGAACGGGGTGGGGGGCCGGCCCCCCTTTCCTTCCCTCTCTCTCCCCCTTCCTTCCTCTCCTACTCCAACTAGGGAAGGGGGAATCCTACTCCCACCGGGAGTAGGAATCCCCCCTTGGGCGCGCCATGAGAGGGCCGACCCTCCCCCTCCTCCACTCCTTTATATACGGGGGAGGGGGCACCCCATAGACACACAAGTTGATTGTTTTAGCCGTGTGCGGTGCCCCCTCCATAGATTTCCACCTCGGTCATATCGTTGCAGTGCTTAGGAGAAGCCCCACGCCGGTAGCTTCATCATCACCATCATCACGCCGTCGTGCTGACGAAACTCTCCCTTGACCTCAGCTGGATCTAGAGTTCGTGGGACGTCACCGAGCTGAACGTGTGCAGATCGCGGAGGTGTCGTACCTTGGGTGCTAGGATCGGTCGGATCATGAAGACGTACGACTACATCAACCACGTTGTCATAACGCTTCCGCTTATGGTCTACGAGGGTACGTTTTTTTTTAGGAACAATGGACAGTGAGGGCACCCCCTCACTGACTTTTATATTTATGCCGGGGAACACAAAGTACAAGGGAGTTTACATGGGTATAGAGAAAGGGAGAGACCCTATACACAGGTATAAGGAGGGGTACAAGTGCATTGTAACAGCGCACTACACAGAAGGGTCATTTGGGCCGACCACTAGCTCAATGAAAGGCCATAGGGCTTCCTTCACATGATGCTTCATCATTCCAAAATCATTTCGAAATCTCTGGCGCCATCCATTCCTCGTGGGGGCGATCCCTCTAAAGTGCTTGTTGTTACGCTCTTTCCAGATGCTCCAAGCCGCTACAATGAAGATTTCCATGAACATGGGTTGCGTCCAGATCTCCTTCACCGCATGTAGCAGCTGCAGCCTGTTGCCAGTCGCCGGCCACGAGATCCCCAACTCCCCCCAACACAGCTTACTGAAATCACACTCGAAAAAAAGATGTTCAACCGTTTCCTCCAGGCTGGTTGAGCAAAGCAAGCAAGAGTAGTCATCGTCTCTGAGCTTCATGCTTTTCCTCTTCAATAAGTTGCGTGTGTTCAACCTGTCAGCCAACAGGAGCCATGCAAAGACTTTCCATTTGTTTGTGCACTTGGATTTCCATATCCACTCGAAACCCTTATCCGCCACTTCATCGCGAAAGCAGTGGAGGTAAAATTTGCTTGACTGAAATCCTTCAGCACCCCAAACACATCTCCAGGTGTCTCTATTGCCTGTCAGTTCCATATCGGCCAGACTGTTTTGAAGATCACACAGTTCACCTCTGGCCTGGATCGAAAGTGGGGGCTGAAGATTTGTCCAAGGGCAGGCGCCGTCAGAAGTTCACGCACAGATACGTCCTCATTCATCGCAAACGAGTACAAACGGGGGTGATTGTCTGAAAAAATGGCATCGTGCCACAGGTCCTTCCAGAAGAGGACTGTGCTACCATCCCCCACCTGCACCGTTGTGACAGCACGGTAGATCGGCGAGAGTTGCATCACGTCGCGCCACCAGAACAAGCCACACGAGTCGCTTGCATGCGGTATGGAGTCCACATAGTATGCCGACCAAACCAGATTGACCCATGGCAAATCTATTCGATTGTAGAATTTATGTAGCATCTTTAGGAGCAGGCCCTGGTTTTGAATCTTGAGGTCGATCACTCCTAGCCCGCCCTTATTTTTGGGACGGCAAACCATCTCCCATGCAGCCAGGGAGACGGCCTTTGTCCCCTCATCCGAACTTTTTGCCCAGAGGCAATATCTCCGGAGTTTATCAAGATGCTCAAGAACTCTAGGCGGGATCTTGATGGAACACATGGCGTATATCGCGAGAGATGTGATCACCGAATTGACCAACGTGAGCTTTGATCCAAGATCCAGCAAAGCGGCCGCCGAAGAGAGCTTACGCTCAACCGAAGCAACGAGGGGCATGAGGTCAGTCACAGTGGACAACACTCTCCCCTCTCGTTGCTATGCATCACCTAGATGGATCTTGTGTGTGCGTAGGATTTTTTTTGAAATTACTGCGTTACCCAACAGTGGCATCAGAGCCAGGTTTATGCGTAGATGTTATATACAAGAGTAGAAAAAAAGAGTTGTGTGCGATAATAGTCATACTGCTTACCAGCATGTCATACTTTGATTCGGCGGTATTGTTGGATGGAGTGGCTCAGACCAACGTTACGCGTACGCTTACGCGAGACTGGTTCTACTGACGTGCTTCGCACATAGGTGGCTAGTGGGTGTCTGTTTCTCAAACTTTAGTTGAATCGAGTGTGACTACGCCTGGTCCTTGTTGAAGGTTAAAACAACAAACTTGACGAAAAATCGTTGTGTTTTTGATGCGTAGGTAAGAACGATTCTTGCTAAGCCCGTAGCAGCCACGTAAAACTTGCAACAACAAAATAGAGGACGTCTAATTTGTTTTTGCAAAGCATGTTATGATGTGATATGGTCAAGACGTGATTATATAAATTGTTGTATGAGATGATCATGTTTTGTAACACAGTTATCGGCAACTAGCATGAGACATATGATTGTCCTTTATTGTATGAAAAACAATCGCCATGTAATTGTTTTACTTTATTATCAATAAAAGCACGAGAGGGCGGAGAACCGAATCATCTCATCCATTGAAGCATATGATCTGATGATCTAAATCACTCCAACATATCAAACGCGTTTTACACTTTAATTACCCACCCTGCCACTCCTAAACTCCTCCGCCTCTTCTAAGAAAAACTGCCTAGACTGATTGCACGCATGTCTCAATTGCGTTTAGCACAGAACTTATCCCGCGCTGCGCACCACTTCCTCCTCGCACGTTCGCACGCACAGGAGCGCTCCATCCCCAACCTCCCTCCTCTCCCGCTCGGCGCCGCCCCCTCGCCCGCCCCTCGCCTCGACCCGCCGCAGCTTCAGCGAAGCCACCACCATCGCCTCGGCCCACCGCATCTTCATCGACGCCGCCCCTCACATCTCCGTGTCGCCCCCACCCCACCCATCGCCTCGCCGGGCCTCGGCCGTCGGGGGCGCCGCCTAGACCGCCTGGCCGGCCTTCGGGGACGCCGCCCGGTGATTGCTGGCTCAACATGTGTGCCGACGCGGCACCACGGGTCTGCCGTCTCCAAGCCTTCCTGACGCGGCGGCCCTTGGGGCGAGGGACGAAGGAGCCTCGCCATAGCTTCGTCCTCTTGTTCGTCCTCTCATCCTGCACCATCCTGTGGCCGTCACGCATGTAGCCGCCGTCCACCACACCGGCACCGCCATCTAATGTGCAGGTACGGCGAACAACCCCATATCCGTCCTAATCCTTTTTTTCTGCCCTCACATGGATGCGCAAAGGTAGAGATTAGAGAGCGTGCACTTGCAAGCTTTTCGTCTAGAAAAATGTCTCAGAATCAACTGATTCATGGTGTTACTGTCCATATTACTGTCTCACTGAAACTTACACTCCTTGATTCAATGCCGCACCCCGGAGCTGCCGCCTCCACCGGGGACATGGACACATGCAGGGCGACCGCTGGCGAACGATGCCGTACATGCCATCGCGCCTCTGCGCTGCTGCACCGCGGGCGCACAGGGGGATGTCCATATCAGTTGTACGGTCGCGTCGAACTATGAGTTGTACTGAACTTTTCTATATCCAAACTGAATTGGTCATTAACTGCCTTCCTATCACTCGCTGTTGCGGGTGAGAGCAGAGCGGATGCAACCGTGGGTCAAGTCAATTGATCTTTGGTGGTGTGGGAAGATGCCGGGGCGCTGGACTCGGCGGGCGCGGCCACTCCCGCATACCCGGTTGTGGGCTAGGACGCGGACTCGGCTGCCGCTCCCGACGAAGAGGGATATACCGCCGCTGGCCGGGCAATGTGGTTTTATTTCCGGGTCCTAGGGATTTTACAAGAAGTTGTTTGTCCATGCTGATTTCCGTCGGATGCACATATTTCAGAGGACAGTACTCTTCTTATGGTTCTACTTGCAGGGATCCCCGTGCATTGAGGGCACCGAGTCAATGGAGTTGTGTGCGGCCACGACAACAACACGCATAAGGTTTTCTAGGCAAGTTTAAGAGGGGTTCCTTGAAGGTACTGAAACGATCTGAGCATCAAACTCTTTTTTTTGCTTGCTTGGTAGTATAGTCTACACTACTTAACAAATCTTCTCATTTCTTCAGTTATAGGCACATCTTTTAAGAAATCTTGTCAGAGGAAGAGACGACAGTCTTTAGAGAATTTGAATCATAGGATATTGATAAATAGAGGGATAATTAATCTTGAGGTACTAAGGGCTGGATTATAGAAGTTTGGTACCAAATTTACCCAATTAGAAATAACAGTTGATGGAGCTGGTTGCTGGTATGTTAATCTGATAGCCCCGACGTTAAACAATATCTTCTTTTGTCCTGTATATGCACACTTACATTCTTCTTCTTGCAATTGTATTTATTAACTAGCTTATTGCCTTCACATATACACTCATGGATGATTTTTATTTAAGAGCATAACTTCATGAATGGGAGAGGTTATAAAGTTTACTCACATATTCTGGTTTCGGAAACAAAATAAGAAAGGCCAATCTGCAGGACCTTGCTGTCCATAGCGGGGGTGATATAGTCAAAGGCTCTATTCGCTTGCTCATTTCACAATGGCTATGAAGTAATGTGGTGCACACTATACTCTATTAAATGGGAATTTACTCGTAATCTACATTTACATGCTGCTTCGGCAATTATCAGTGTGATAGTGTGCGCTTAGCGACGCCAGAGAAGTGAGAAAGTCCGCCGTTTGGTGTGGGCCAGAATACTCACGCATCTCTACGCTTATTTCACTTGTTGTGTTGTCTCCAATTGTTGCAATGCTGTCATCTCATTCGATTTTGTTTTTCAGAGTTGAGAAATGATGGATAAATAACAGAATTATGTTCATATTTTCATTAGTTTGTGCAATTCATTTGGAGAAAAAAGTTGTTACGGTTAATTCATTAGTTTGTTATAGTGATATTTTGAGCAGAACGGAAAAGATTTGGTGCGGATCTGAATGTGCTGATGAAATTACGGTCCAATAGAGGAACCAATGTGCTCCTGGTCTGATCAATAATTGTGAAGATCTTTTTTGGGTGGTCATTCATGGGATGGACTTCACCTTCAGGTCAATGGTCTACTTTCTAGCATGAAGCAGAGGATTATAACTACCGGGAAGCATAGGATGTTGTTCATGAATTCGACAGTAATTTTGGTGAGGATGTGAAATCCCTCCTTCTGCTCATTCCAATCTTTCAAATTGATTTATTCATTGTTGTACCTTTCCTTGATCTTCTCTTCATTCCGATCAAATTTCTCACCGCTTCTCCTGATGGTCCAGCCAATTAATAAGAGAAAAGAGGGAGAAGAAAAATGTATGACACAAGAAGAGATACCTCTACAAGCAATGGAAATAGGTATTCCTTATATTCTAGAGATCATGATCATGAAAAATCTTGAAACATGTACTGACAAGAGAAAGGAGGAAGTGAAGAAAAACTCTTCACATGACATCATGATAAGCTCTGTTCTGTTGTAAACATGTTTGTAGTATCATTTATCATCAAGCATTTAAAGTGTTATTAAGAGTAAAATGACATTCTCTATGTGCTCTAGGTAAATTTTCAATGGATACACAATTCTTGTTTTTTCATATTTGGTCAAGCAGAATCATGTATGAGAAAATAAAGCTCTTTCCTGTATTCGTGTTATATCTGGGAAGATTATTACTGGTTTTGCTACCATAACATGCAAAATTTGGTGTGTCTGTGTGTGTGTGTGTCTGTGTGTGTGTGTGTGTGTGTGTGTGTGTGAGAGAGAGAGAGAGAGAGAGAGAGAGAGAGTCCATGGGGTTGTGATATCGGATGTTAAAGAATATGGCCTCTAAGACGTACGACTACTTAATAGGTGAGCTCCAACCAAAGAATTGGTACTTCAACATGGAATTTATCACCTTCACAAAAAGATGACATAATGTCATTTTTTAGCATTTTTTGCTTTTATGTGTATATTGGATTATTTGCAAGCTATGGTATTATTATTTTTAAATAATGAATTCCATGCAAAGCTCTGTACCCGCACTTGAGTAGGAGAAAGTTAAGCAGAACATAGTATATGATTTTCCAATGACGAATAAATTTAAGTTGACAATGTTATTGATGGTTGGCACTGCTAGCCCCAATGCCCTTGCTCTTAGAAGATCATGACTCAATCTTATTTTTGGTTGCAGCTAGAAAGAGGATGTTGATTGGTGAAGGAGTTCTTGCAACTAGCAAGGTATTCTGCTTATAACCTGATTGTGAACTTTCTTCAAAGATCATCACTCAAAGTGAAGCATATTCAACAACTCTCCTAGGAAGTTCTCTTCTGTTCCTTTCATATTTTATATCTACTGGTAGCATGGCGGTTATAGCTCTCATGTGTATGGACTACTATTGATGGCTATCCTTGCTTTTCTTCATGGTTTCGTATTAAAATTGTTGTGTAACTGTTTCATCTTTCACTACAAACATTGCCTTTTTCAAATCCAGTGAGCATTCATGTAAAACAGTGGCCACTCACATCAGTGGAGTAAATTATGTAAGATAAGCTACATTGTCTATAACCTACTTTCATTTCAGATGAAACATGTCCTTTTTGACAGTGGCAAAGCCACATGTAAGCTGGGTAGTCAAATGACTACCCAGATTTTTGATAAAATCAATGTATACATGTATACATGTTGCAAAAAATAAATAGAAATTTATATATCTGACTACACAACTTCAAATTGACTACACAACTTCAAATTGACTACACAACATTGAATTTCTGGCACCGCCACTGCTTTTTGACATCTCAATTATTGTGTTGAAAACAAATATTTTCCTACCCTACATGTGAAATATTTCCGAACATCACCCTGAAAGGAAAAAAAATCTTGCTCTTCGCTCCATTGACTGAATATACAAGAGCATCACAGTACGTAGTTCAATGATACTCCCTCTGTATATTACTTTACAGAGGAATATTTAGGTACTGGTAATTATTTTTTGGCATAGTGTTTGTCTGCATTTGTCGTATATGAGCCCATTATTGACTTCTTAAAATGTGGAGACCATTTTTTTGTGGAGTTTGATGCTCTTGCTGTTATCTAGCCTAACATGATTTGACAGTTTGATGGAATTTAGGTTGATCCTTTGCTTTCAGATTTGTTAGCAAGTAATTCATATCCTATTTTTTTCTTGTCAGTTAGAGAGAACAATGAACAAGTGTACTCCAGTGTCATTCATTACATGGGTGCATACTCACTATAGTTTGGCACATATGAATAGTCAATGCCCTTCCACCTCTCAGGCGCAAAAAAATGACAATGTCCAAAATGCATATACTTTTATCTATCACGACAATTTGTACCATCACTGTAGATGCTATTACTATGCAACTACAGCTTCTAGTTACTGAGTTCTTTTAGAATGATGGATCTACTTAATGAGTTCAGCTTCTAAGAAATGTATTTATATGCCTATTTGACAATTTTCTTTTGAGTCTGAATGAATCATAGGAAATGGAGAGTTTTACTGAGAGTATGGGGAAAATCTACATGCTATTGTCTGGAAAAGTGGTAACAATCTACAGTATAGGATATCGAAGAGTGTAAATAGTAGTTGTATTTTGTTCTCCAAACATATCTTTCTCGGGATAATACATGCCGTGTAGTGAATCATGTTGTATTAAGACGTATCACACTGGAATTAGCTTGTCAAATGACTCAATATATTTTATAATGGCGATTCAGAGGATCAATTACTAGATTTAATGCTGTAAATTTACAACATATCAGAGGCTGAATGAATGAAAGAATATATTATTATCTCTATGCAGCAAAATGACAAAGACATCCCACCTTTGAAAATATAACTTGTGCAACATCACAAATATTGTGTATCTACTTAATTCATATATATCGGGAATTATTTTTCTATATTGGCGTGCATCTCATTTGGTTAAGATTTGAGACGTGCGTTGCACGTGCATGCTTACTAGTTGTATGAAATGCAATCGCCATGTAATTGCTTTATTTTATCACTAAGCGGCAGCGATAGTCGTAGTAGCAATAGTTGGCGAGACGACAACGATGCTTCGATGGAGATCAAGGTGTCAAGCCGGTGACGATGGTGATCATGACGGTGCTTTGGAGATGGAGATCAAAGGCACAAGATGATGATGGGCATATCATATCACTTATATTGATTGCATGTGATGTTTATCCTTCATGCATCTTATTTTGCTTAGTACGGCGGTAGCATTATAAGATGATCTCTCACTAAATTTCAAGGTATAAGTGTTCTCCCTGAGTATGCACCGTTGCTATAGTTCGTCGTGCCGAGACACCATGTGATGATCGGGTGTGGTAAGCTCTACGTTCACATACAACGGGTGCAAGCCAGTTTTGCACATGCGAAATACTCGGGTTAAACTTGACGAGCCTAGCATATGCAGATATGGCCTCGGAACACTGAGACCGAAAGGTCGAGCGTGAATCATATAGTAGATATGATCAACATAGTGATGTTCACCATTGAAAACTATTCCATCTCACGTGATGATCGGACATGGTTTAGTTGATATGGATCACGTGATCACTTAGATGATTAGAGGGATGTCTATCTAAGTGGGAGTTCTTAAGTAATATGATTAATTGAACTTTAATTTATCATGAACTTAGTACCTGATAGTATTTTGCATGTCTATGTTGTTGTAGATAGATGGCCTGTGCTGTTGTTCCATTGAATTTTAATGCGTTCCTAGAGAAAGCTAAGTTGAAAGATGATGATAGCAATTACACGGACTGGGTCCGTAACTTGAGGATTATCCTCATTGCTGCACAGAAGAATTATGTCCTGAAAGCACCGCTAGGTGACAAACCCGCTGCAGGAGCAACGCCAGATGTCATGAACGTCTGGCAGAGCAAAGCTGATGATTACTCGATAGTTCAGTGTGCCATGCTTTACGGCTTAGAACCGGGACTTCAACGACGTTTTGAACGTTATGGAGCATATGAGATGTTCTAGGAGTTGAAGTTAATATTTCAAGTAAATGCCCGGATTGAGAGATATGAAGTCTACAATAAGTTCTACAGCTGCAAGATGAAGGAGAATAGTTCTGTCAGTGAACATATACTTAGAATGTCTGGGTACCACAACCACTTGACTCAACTGGGAGTTAATCTTCCTGATGATAGTGTCATTGGCAGAGTTCTTCAATCACTACCACCAAGCTACAAGAGCTACGTGATGAACTTTAATATGCAAGGGATGGATAAGACGATTCCCGAGCTCTTCGCAATGCTAAAAGCTGCGAAGGTAGAAATCAAGAAGGAGCATCAAGTGTTGATGGTCAACAAGACCACCAGTTTCAAGAAAAAGGGTAAAGGGAAGAAGGGGAACTTCAAGAAGAACGACAAGCAAGTTGCTGCTCAAGTGAAGAAGCCCAAGTCTGGACCTAAGCCTGAGACTGAGTGCTTCTACTACAAAGAGACTGGTCACTGAAAGCGCAACTGCCCCAAGGATTTGGCGGAGAAGAAGGATGGCAATGTGAAGGGTATATTTGATATACATGTTATTGATGTGTACCTTACTAATGCTCGCAGTAGCGCCTGGGTATTTGATACTGGTTTTGTTGCTAATATTTGCAACTCGAAACAAGGGCTACGGATTAAGCGAAGATTTGCTAAGGACGAGGTGACGATGCGCGTGGGAAATGGTTCCAAAGTCGATGTGATCGCCGTCGGCACGCTACCTCCACATCTATCTTCGGGATTAGTTTTAGACCTAAATAATTGTTATTTGGTGCCAGCGTTGAGCATGAACATTATATCTGGATCTTGTTTGATGCGAGATGGTTATTCATTTAAATCAGAGAATAATGATTGTTCTATTTATATGAGTAATATCTTTTATGGTCATGCACCCTTGATGAGTGGTCTATTTTTACTAAATCTTGATAGTAGTGATACACATGTTCATAGTATTGAAGCCAAAAGATATAAGTTTAATAATGATAGTGCAACTTATTTGTGGCGCTGCTGTTTAGGTCATATTGATGTAAAGTGCATGAAGAAACTCTATGCTGATGGACTTTTGGAATCACTTGATGCTTGCGAATCATGCCTCATGGGCAAGATGACTAAGACTCCGTTCTCCGAAACAACGGAGCGAGCAACAGACTTGTTGGAAATAATACATACTGATGTATGCGGTTCAATGAGTGTTGATACTCGCGGTGGGTATTGTTTTTTTCTTACCTTCACAGATGATTTGAGCAGATATGGGTATATCTACTTGATGAAACATAAGTCTGAAACATTTGAAAAGTTCAAAGTATTTCAGAGTGAAGTGGAAAATCATCGTAACAAGAAAATAAAGTTTCTGCGATCTGATCGTGGAGGAGAATATTTGAGTTACGAGTTTGGTCTTCATTTGAAACAATGCGGAATAGTTTCGCAACTCACGCCACCCGGAACACCATAGCGTAATGGTGCGTCCGAACGTCGTAATCGTACTTTACTTGACATGGTGCGATCTATGATGTCTCTCACTGATTTACGCCATCGTTTTGGGGTTATGCTTTAGAGACGGCTGCATTCACATTAAATAGGGCACCATCTAAATCCGTTGAGACAACACCATATGAACTGTGGTTTGGTAAGAAACCCAAGTTGTAATTTCTTAAAGTTTGGGGCTGCGATGCTTATGTGAAAAAGCTTCAACCTGATATGCTCGAACCCAAATCGGAGAAATGTGTCTTCACAGGATACCCAAAGGAGACTGTTGGGTACACCTTCTATCACAGATCCGAAGGCAAGATATTTATTGCTAAGAATGAATCCTTTCTAGAGAAGGAGTTTCTCTTGAAAGAAGTGAGTGGGAGGAAAGTAGAACTTGACGAGGTAATTGTACCTACTCCCTTATTGGAAAGTAGTTCATCACTGAAATCAGTTCCAGTGATTCCTACACCAGTAAGTGAGGAAGCTAATGATGATGATCATGAAACTTCTGATCAAGTTACTACCGAACCTCGTAAGTCAACCAGAGTAAGATCCGCACTAGAGTGGTACGGTAATCCTGTTCTGGAAGTCATGTTACTTGACCATGATGAACCTACGAACTATGATGAAGGGATGATGAGCCCAGATTCCACAAAATGGCATGAGGCCATGAAATTTGAGATGGGATCTGTTGGGGAACGTAGCAGAAATTCAAAATTTTCTACGCATCACCAAGCTCAATCTATGGAGTACTCTAGCAACGAGGGGAAGGGGAGTGCATCTACATACCCTTGTAGATCGCAATGTGGAAGCGTTGCAAGAACGCGGATGAAGGAGTCGTACTCATAGCGATTCAGATCGCGGTTGATTCCGATCTAAGCACCGAAGAACGGTGCCTCCGCGTTCAACACACGTGCAGCCCGGTGACGTCTCCCACGCCTTGATCCAGCAAGGAGAGAGGGAGAGGTTGGGGAAGACTACATCCAGCAGCAGCACGACGGTGTGGTGGTGATGGAGGAGCGTGGCAATCCCGCAGGGCTTCGCCAAGCACCGCGGGACAGGAGGACGAGGAAGAGGGGTAGGGCTGCGCCGAAAGAGAGACGTTCTCGTGTGTCTTGGGCAGCCCAAACCTCAACTATATATAGGGGGGGGCTGCGCCCCCTCTAGGGTTCCCCACCCCAAGAGGAGGCGGCCAGCCCTAGATCCCATCCAAGGGGGGCGGCCAAGGGGAGGAGGGGGGGGGCGTCACTAAGGTGGGCCTTAAGGCCCATCTGGACCTAGGGTTTGCCCCCTCCCACTCTCCCATGCGCTTGGGCCTTGGTGGGGGCGCACCAGCCCACCTGGGGCTGGTCCCCTCCCACACTTGGCCCACGCAGCCTTCTGGGGCTGGTGGCCCCACTTGGTGGACCCCCGGGACCCTCCCGGTGGTCCCGGTAAATTACCGATAACACCCGAAACTTTTCCGGTGACCAAAACAGGACTTCCCATATATAAATCTTTACCTCCGGACCATTCCGGAACTCCTCGTGACGTCCGGGATCTCATCCGGGACTCCGAACAACATTTGGTAACCACATACAAACTTCCTTTATAACCCTAGCGTCATCGAACCTTAAGTGTGTAGACCCTACGGGTTCGGGAACCATGCAGACATGACCGAGACGTTCTCCGGTCAATAACCAACAGCGGGATCTGGATACCCATGTTGGCTCCCACATGTTCCACGATGATCTCATCGGATGAACCACGATGTCGGGGATTCAATCAATCCCGTATGCAATTCCCTTTGTCCATCAGTATGTTACTTGCCCGAGATTTGATCGTCGGTATCCCGATACCTTGTTCAATCTCGTTACCGGCAAGTCTCTTTACTCGTTCCGTAACTCACATCATCCCGTGATCAACTCCTTGGTCACACTGTGCACATTATGATGATGTCCTACCGAGTGGGCCCAGAGATACCTCTCCGTTTACACGGAGTGACAAATCCCAGTCTCGATTCGTGCCAACCCAACAGACACTTTCGGAGATACCTGTAGTGCACCTTTATAGCCACCCAGTTACGTTGTGACGTTTGGTACACCCAAAGCATTCCTACGGTATCCGGGAGTTGCACAATCTCATGGTCTAAGGAAATGATACTTGACATTAGAAAAGCTCTGAGCAAACGAACTACACGATCTTGTGCTAGGCTTAGGATTGGGTCTTGTCCATCACATCATTCTCCTAATGATGTGATCCCGTTATCAACGACATCCAATGTCCATGGTCAGGAAACCGTAACCATCTATTGATCAACGAGCTAGTCAACTAGAGGCTTACTAGGGACATGGTGTTGTCTATGTATCCACACATGCATCTGAGTTTCCTATCAATACAATTCTAGCATGCATAATAAACGATTATCATGAACAAGGAAATATAATAATAACCTATTTATTATTGCCTCTAGGGCATATTTCCAACAGTCTCCCACTTGCACTAGAGTCAATAATATAGTTCACATCACCATGTGATTAACACTGACAGGTCACATCACCATGTGACCAACATCCAAAGAGTTTACTAGAGTCAACAATCTAGTTCACATCACTATGTGATTAACACTCAATGAGTTCTGGTTTGATCATGTTATGCTTGTGAGAGAGGTTATTAATCAACGGGTCTGAACCTTTCAGATCCGTGTGTGCTTAACGAATATCTATGTCATCTTGTGGATGCTACCACGCGCTATTTGGAGCCATTTCAAATAATTGCTCTACTATACGAATCCGGTTTACTACTCAGAGTCATCCGGGTTAGTGTCAAACTTCGCATCGACGTAACCCTTTACGACGAACTCCTTTTCACCTCCATAATCGAGAAAATTCCTTAGTCCGCTAGATACTAAGGATAAGTTCGACTGCTGTCATGTGATCCATTCCCGGATCACTATTGTACCCCTTGACCAACTCATGGCAAGGCACACTTCATGTGCGATACACAGCATAGCATACTGTAGAGCCTACGTCTAAAGCATAGGGGACGACCGTCGTCCTTTCTCTCTCTTCTACTGTGGTCAGGTCTTGAGTCTTACTCAATACTCACACCTTGTAACACAGCCAAGAACTCCTTCTTTGCTGATCTATTTTGAACTCTTTCAAAATCATGTCAAGGTGTGCGTTCTTTGAAAGTATCATCAGGCGTCTTGATCTATCTCTATAGATATTGATGCCCAATATGTAAGCAGCTTTTATCCAGGTCTTCCTTTGAAAAACTCCTTTCAAACAACCCTTTATGCTTTCCAGAAAATTTACATCATTTCGGATCAACAATATGTCATTCACATATACTTATCAGAAATGTTGCAGCGCTCCCACTCACTTTATTGGAAATACAAGTTTCTCATAAACTTTGTATAAACCCAAAATCTTTGATCATCTCATCAAAGCGTACATTCCAACTCCGAGATGCTTACTCCAGTCCTTTAGAAGGATCGCTGGAGCTAGCATACCTTTTAGCATCCTTAGGATGGACAAAACCTTTCTGATTGTATCACATACAACCTTTCCTTACGAAAACTGGTAAGGAAACTTGTTTTGACATCCATCTGCCAGATTTCATAAATGCAGCTAATGCTAACATGATTCCGACGGACTTAAGCATCGCTACGGATGGGAAAAACTCATCGTAGTCAACTCCTTGAACTTGTGGAAATACTCTTTGCCACAAGTCGAGCTTCATAGACGGTAACATTACCGTCCACGTCCGTCTTCTTCTCAAAGTTCCATTTATCTCAGATTTCATGGCTTCTAACCATTTGTCGGAATATGGACGCACCATCGCTTCTCCATGGCTCGTAGGTTCAGTATTGTCCAACAACATGATATCTCAGACAGGATCACGAACCACTCTGAAGTAGCACGCATCCTCGTCGTCCTACGAGGTTTGGTAGTGACTTGATCCGAAGTTTCATGATCACTGTCATAAGCTTCCACTTCAATTGGTGTAGGTGCCACAGGAAAACTTCCTGTGCCCTGCTACACGCTAGTTGAAGTTATGGTTCAATAACCTTATCAAGTTTCCACCATCCTCCCACTCAATTCTTTCGAGAGAAACTTTTCCTCGAGAAAGGAACCGTTTCTAGAAGCAATTACTTTTGCTTCCAGATCTGAAATAGGAGGTATACCCAACTGTTTTGGGCATTCTTATGAAGATGCATTTATCCGCTTTGGGTTCGAGCTTATCAGCCTGAAACTTTTTCACATAAGCCTCGCAGCCCCAAACTTTTAAGAAACGACAACATAGGTTTCTCTAAACGGTGTCGTCTCAACGGAATTGCGTGGTGCCCCTTTTAAAGTGAATGCAGTTATCTCTAATGCCTAACCCATAAACGATAGTGGTAATTCGATAAGAGACATCATGGTATGCACCATATCCAATAGGGTGCAGCTATGATGTCCGGACACACCATCACACTATGGTGTTCCAGGCGGTATTAATTGTGAAACACTTTCCACAATGTCTTAATTGTGTGCCAAACTCGTAACTCAGATACTCATCTCTATGATCATATCACAGACATTTTATCCTCTTGTCACGACGATCTTCAACTTCACTCTGAAATTACTTGAACCTTTCAATAATTCAGACTTGTGTTTCATCAAGTAAATACACTCAGCATCTACTCAAATCATCTGTGAAGTAAGAACATAACGATATCCACTGCATGCCTCAGCACTCATTGGACTGCATACATCAAAATGTATTACTTCCAATAAGTTGCTCTCTTGTTCCATCTTACTGAAAACGAGGACTTTCAGTCATCTTGCCCATGTGGTATGATTTGCATGTCTCAAGTGATTCAAAATCAAGTGAGTCCAAACGATCCATCTGCATGGAGTTTCTTCATGCATATATACCAATAGACATGGTTCGCATGTCTCAATCTTTTCAAAACGACTGAGTCCAAAGATCCATCTACATGGAGCTTCTTCATGCGTTCTATACCAATATGACTCAAATAGCAGTGCCACAAGTATGTGGTACTATCATTACTTTTGGCATGAACATGTGTATCACTACGATCGAGATTCATTTTAGGTGCAAGACCATTGAAGGTATTATTCAAATAAACAGAGTAACCATTATTCTCCTTAAATGAATAACCGTATTGCGATAAACATAATCCAATCATGTTTATGCTCAACGCAAACACCAATCTCGATGGTAGAGGGAGCATGCGATGCTTGATCACATCAACCTTGGAAACAATTCCAACACACATCGTCATCTCACCTTTAGCTAGTCTCCATTTATTCCGCAGCTTTTATTTCGAGTTACTAACACTTAGCAACCGAACCGGTATCTAATACCCTAGTGCTGCTAGGAGTACTAGTAAAGTACACATTCATATAACGTATATCCAATATACTTCTGTCGACCTTGCCCGCCTTCTCATCTACCAAGTATCTAGGGTAGTACTGCTTCAGTGACCGTTCCCCTCATTACAGAAGCACTTAGTCTCGGGTTTGGGTTCAACCTTGGGATTCTTCACTAGAGCAGCAAACGATTTGCTGTTTCATGAAGTATCCCTTTTTCCCTTGCCCTTCTAGAAACTAGTGGTTTTACTAACCATCCACAATTGATGCTCCTTCTTGATTTCTACTTTCGCGGTGTCAAACATCGCGAATGGCTCAAGGATCATCATAACTATCCCTGATATGTTATAGTTCATCACGAAGCTCTACTAGCTTGGTGGCAGTGACTATGGAGAACCATCACTATCTCATCTGGGAGATTAACTCCCACTCGATTCAAGCGATTGTGGTACTCAGACAATCTGAGCACATGCTCAACGATTGAGCTTTTCTCCCTTAGTTTGCAGGCTTAAGAATCTTGTCAGAGGTCTCATACCTCTTGACGTGGGCACTAGTCTGAAATCCCAATTTTAGTCTTCGGAACATCTCATATGTTCTGCGACGTTTCAAAACCGTCTTTGGTGCCACAATTCTAAACCATTAGCAATACGCAATGAACTATCACGTAGTCATCAAAACATGTGTGTCAGATGTTTCGCAACATCTACAGACGACGCTGAGGTTCAGCACACCGAGCGGTGCATTAAGGACATAAGCCTTCTGTGCAGCAATGAGGACAATCCTCAGTTTACGGACCCAGTCCGCATAATTGCTACTACCAACTTTCAACTAAATTTTTTCTCTAGGAACATATCTTAAATAGTAGAACTAAAGCGTATGACATAATTTGCAAAGACATTTTTGACTATGTTCATGATAATGAAGTTCATCTGATTATGAACTCCCACTCAGATAGACATCCCTCTAGTCATCTAAGTGATACATGATCCGAGTCAAACTAGGCCGTGTCCGATCATCACGTGAGACGGACTAGTCATCATCGGTGAACATCTCCATGTTGATCGTATCTTCTATACGACTCATGCTCGACCTTTCGGTCTCTTGTGTTCCGAGGCCATGTCTGTACATGCTAGGCTCGTCAAGTCAACCTAAGTGTTTCGCATGTGTTCCGAGGCCATGTCTGTACATGCTAGGCTCGTCAACACCCGTTGTATTCGAACGTTAGAATCTATCACACCCGATCATCACGTGGTGCTTCGAAACAACGAACCTTCGCAACGGTGCACAGTTAGGGGGAACACGTCTCTTGAAATTTTTAGTGAGGGATCATCTTACTTACTACCATCGTTCTAAGCAAATAAGATGCATAACATGATAAACATCACATGCAATCAAATAGTGACATGATATGGCCAATATCATTTTGCTCCTTTGATCTCCATCTTCGGGGCACCATGATCATCTTTGTCACCGGCATGACACCATGATCTCCATCATCATGATCTCCATCATTGTGTCTTCATGAAGTTGTCACGCCAACGATTACTTCTACTTCTATGGCTAATGCGCTTAGCAATAAAGTAAAGTAATTTACATGGCGTTATTCAATGACACGCAGGTCATACAAAAAATAAAGACAACTGCTATGGCTCCTGCCGGTTGTCATACTCATCGACATGCAAGTCGTGATTCCTATTACAAGAATATGATCAATCTCATACATCACATATATCATTCATCATATCTTCTGGCCATATCACATCACATAGCACATGTTGCAAAAACAAGTTAGACGTCCTCTAATTGTTGTTGCAAGTTTTTACGTGGCTTGTATAGGTTTCTAGCAAGAACATTTCTTACCTACGTAAAACCACAACGTGATATGCCAATTTCTATTAACCCTTCATAAGGACCCTTTTCATCGAATCCGTTTCGACTAAAGTGGGAGAGACAGACACCCGCTAGCCACCTTATGCAACTAGTGCATGTCAGTCGGTGGAACCTGTCTCACGTAAGCGTACGTGTAAGGTCGGTCCGGGCCGCTTCATCCCACAATGCCGCCGAAACAAGATAAGACTAGTAGCGGCAAGAAGAATTGACAACATCGACGCCCACAACTACTTTGTGTTCTATTGGTGCATAGAAACTACGCATAGACCTAGTTCTGATACCATTGTTGGGGAACGTAGCAGAAATTCAAAATTTTCTACGCATCACCAAGCTCAATCTATGGAGTACTCTAGCAACGAGGGGAAGGGGAGTGCATCTACATACCCTTGTAGATCGCAATGCGGAAGCGTTGCAAGAACGCGGATGAAGGAGTCGTACTCGTAGCGATTCAGATCGCGGTTGATTCCGATCTAAGCACCGAAGAACGGTGCCTCCGCGTTCAACACACGTGCAGCCCGGTGACGTCTCCCACGCCTTGATCCAGCAAGGAGAGAGGGAGAGGTTGGGGAAGACTCCATCCAGCAGCAGCACGACGGCGTGGTGGTGATGGAGGAGCGTGGCAATCCCGCAGGGCTTCGCCAAGCACCGCGGGAGAGGAGGACGAGGAAGAGGGGTAGGGCTGCGCCGAAAGAGGACGTTCTCGTGTGTCTTGGGCAGCCCAAACCTCAACTATATATAGGGGGGGAGGGGGCTGCGCCCCCTCTAGGGTTCCCCACCCCAAGAGGAGGCGGCCAGCCCTAGATCCCATCCAAGGGGGGCGGCCAAGGGGAGGAGAGGGGGGGGCGCCACTAGGGTGGGCCTTAAGGCCCATCTGGACCTAGGGTTTGCCCCCTCCCACTCTCCCATGCGCTTGGGCCTTGGTGGGGGGGCGCACCAGCCCACCTGGGGCTGGTCCCCTCCCACACTTGGCCCACGCAGCCTTCTGGGGCTGGTGGCCCCACTTGGTGGACCCCCGGGACCCTCCCGGTGGTCCCGGTACATTACCGATAACACCCGAAACTTTTCCGGTGACCAAAACAGGACTTCCCATATATAAATCTTTACCTCCGGACCATTCCGGAACTCCTCGTGACGTCCGGGATCTCATCCGGGACTCCGAACAACATTTGGTAATCACATACAAACTTCCTTTATAACCCTAGCGTCATCGAACCTTAAGTGTGTAGACCCTATGGGTTCGGGAACCATGCAGACATGACCGAGACGTTCTCCGGTCAATAACCAACAACGGGATCTGGATACCCATGTTGGCTCCCACATGTTCCACGATGATCTCATCGGATGAACCATGATGTCGGGGATTCAATCAATCCCGTATGCAATTCCCTTTGTCCATCGGTATGTTACTTGCCCGAGATTCGATCGTCGGTATCCCGATACCTTGTTCAATCTCGTTACCGGCAAGTCTCTTTACTCGTTCCGTAACTCACATCATCCCGTGATCAACTCCTTGGTCACACTGTGCACATTATGATGATGTCCTACCGAGTGGGCCCAGAGATACCTCTCCGTTTACACGGAGTGACAAATCCCAGTCTCGATTCGTGCCAACCCAACAGACACTTTCGGAGATACCTGTAGTGCACCTTTATAGCCACCCAGTTACGTTGTGACGTTTGGTACACCCAAAGCATTCCTACGGTATCCGGGAGTTGCACAATCTCATGGTCTAAGGAAATGATACTTGACATTAGAAAAGCTCTGAGCAAACGAACTACACGATCTTGTGCTAGGCTTAGGATTGGGTCTTGTCCATCACATCATTCTCCTAATGATGTGATCCCGTTATCAACGACATCCAATGTCCATGGTCAGGAAACCGTAACCATCTATTGATCAACGAGCTAGTCAACTAGAGGCTTACTAGGGACATGGTGTTGTCTATGTATCCACACATGCATCTGAGTTTCCTATCAATACAATTCTAGCATGGATAATAAACGATTATCATGAACAAGGAAATATAATAATAACCTATTTATTATTGCCTCTAGGGCATATTTCCAACAGGATCCATGTATGAGAACAAAGTGTGGACTTTGGTTGACTTGCCCGATGATCGGCAAGCCATAGAGAATAAATGGATCTTCGAGAAGAAGACTGACGCCGACGGTAATGTTACTGTCTACAAAGCTCGACTTGTTGCGAAATTTTTTCGACAAGTTCAAGGAGTTGACTACGATGAGACCTTTCTCACCCGTAGCGATGCTTAAGTCCGTCTGAATCATGTTAGCAATTGCCGCATTTTATGATTATGAAATTTGGCAAATGGATGTCAAAATTGCATTCCTTAATGGATATCTTAAAGAAGAGTTGTATATGATGCAACCAGAAGGTTTTGTCGATCCAAAAGGTGCTAACAAAGTGTGCAAGCTCCAGCAATCCATTTATGGACTGGTGCAAGCCTCTCGGAGTTGGAATATACACTTTCATAGTGTGATCAAAGCATATGGTTTTATACAGACTTTTGGAGAAGTCTGTATTTACAAAAAGTGAGTGGGAGCTCTGTAGCATTTCTGATATTATATGTGGATGACATATTGTTGATCGGAAATGATACTGAATTTCTGAATAGCATAAAAGGATACTTGAATAAGAATTTTTCAATGAAAGACCTCGGTGAAGCTGCTTATATATTAGGCATCAAGATAGATCAAGACGCTTAATTGGACTTTCACAAAGCACATACCTTGATAAAGTTTTGAAGAAGTTCAAAATGGATCAAGCAAAGAAAGGGTTCTTGCCTGTGTTACAAGGTGTGAAGTTGAGTCAGACTCAATGCCCGACCACTGCAGAAGATAGAGAGAAAATGTAAGTCATTCCCTATGCTTCAGCCATAGGTTCTATCATGTATGCAATGCTGTGTACCAGACCTGATGTGTGCCTTGCTATTAGTTTAGCAGGGAGGTACCAAAGTAATCCAGGAGTGGATCACTGGACAACGGTCAAGAACATCCTGAAATACCTGAAAAGGACTAAGGATATGTTTCTCATTTATGGAGGTGACAAAGAGCTCGTCGTAAACGGTTACGTCGATGCAAGCTTTGACACTGATCCGGATGACTCTAAGTCACAAACCGGATACATATTTTTAATAAATGGTGGAGCTGTCAGTTGGTGCAGTTCCAAGCCGAGCGTCGTGGTGGGATCTACGTGTGAAGCGGAGTACATAGCTGCTTCAGAAGCAACAAATGAAGGAGTCTGGATGAAGGAATTCATATCTGATCTAGGTGTCATAGCTAGTGCATCGGGTTCAATGAAAATCTTTTGTCACAATACTGGTGCAATTGCCTTGGCAAAGGAATCCAGATTTCACAAGAGAACCAAGCACATCAAGAGACACTTCAATTTCATCCGCGACCAAGTCAAGGAGGGAGACATAGAGA
This sequence comes from Triticum aestivum, assembly GCF_018294505.1. Classification (NCBI taxonomy): domain Eukaryota; kingdom Viridiplantae; phylum Streptophyta; class Magnoliopsida; order Poales; family Poaceae; genus Triticum; species Triticum aestivum. Next base: position 94,782,878 of record NC_057802.1, read on the forward strand.
TTTGCAAGATACATACGGATCTGAATGTTGCAGACCCGTTGACTAAGCCTCTCTCACGAGCAAAACACGATCAGCACCAAGACTCCATGGGTGTTAGAATCATTACAATGTAATCTAGATTATTGACTCTAGTGCAAGTGGGAGACTGAAGGAAACATGCCCTAGAGGCAATAATAAAGTTGTTATTTATATTTCCTTATATCATGAATAAATGTTAATTATTCATGCTAGAATTGTATTAACCGGAAATTTAGTACATGTGTGAATACATAGACAGACAGAGTGTCACTGGTATGCCTCTACTTGACTAGCTCGTTAATCAAAGATGGTTAAGTTTCCTAGCGATGGACAAAGAGTTGTCATTTGATAAACGGGATCACATCTTTAGAGAATGATGTGATTGACTTGACCCATCCGTTAGCTTAGCACTATGATCATTTAGTTTATTGCTATTGCTTTCTCCATGACTTATACATGTTCCTGTGACTATGATATTACGCAACTCCCGTACCGGAGGAACACTTAGTGTGCTATCAAACGTCACAACATAACTGGGTGACTATAAAGATGCTCTACAAGTGTCTCTGATGGTATTTGTTGAGTTGGCATAGATCGAGATTAGGATTTGTCACTCCGATTGTCGGAGAGGTATCTCTGGGCCCTCTCGGTAATGCACATCACTATAAGCCTTGCAAGCAATGTGACTAATGAGTTAGTTACGGGATGATGCATTACGGAACGAGTAAAGAGACTTGTCGTTAACGAGATTGAACTAGGTATTGAGATACCGACGATCGAATCTCGGGCAAGTAACATACCGATGACAAAGGGAACAACGTATATTGTTATGCGGTTTGACCGATAAAGATCTTCATAGAATATGTAGGAACCAATATGAACATCCAGGTTCCGCTATTGGTGATTGACCGGAGATGAGTCTCGGTCATGTCTACATAGTTCTCGAACCCGTAGGGTCCACACGCTTAACGTTCGGTGACGATCGGTATTATGAGTTTATGTGTTTTGATGTACCGAAGGTAGTTCGGAGTTCCGGATATGACCATGGACATGACGAGGAGTCTCGAAATGGTCGAGACATAAAGATCGATATATTGAAAGGCTATGTTTGGACATCGGAATGGTTCTGAATGAGTTCGGGCATTTACCAGAGTACCGGGGGATTACCAGAACCCCCCGGGGAGTGTATGGGCCTTATTGGGCCTTAGTGGGAGAGAGGAGGAGGCGACCAGGTGGAGGGCGCCCCCCCAAGCCCAATCCCAATTGGGTGCCCCCCTTTCCTTCCCTCTCTCACCCCCTTCCTTCCTCTCCTACTCCAACTAGGGAAGGGGGAATCCTACTCCCACCGGGAGTAGGAATACCCCCTTGGGCTCGCCGTGAGAGGGCCGGCCCTCCCCCTCCTCCACTCCTTTATATACGGGGGAGGGGAGCACCCCATAGACACACAAGTTGATTGTTTTAGCCGTGTGCGGTGCCCCCCTCCACAGATTTCCACCTCAGTCATATCGTTGCAATGCTTAGGCGAAGCCCTGCGCCGGTAGCTTCATCATCACCGTCATCACGCCGTTGTGCTGACGAAACTCTTCCTCGACCTCAGCTGGATCTAGAGTTCGTGGGACATCACCGAGCTGAACGTGTGCAGATCGCGGGGGTGCCGTACCTTCGGTGCTAGGATCGGTCGAATCATGAAGACGTACGACTACATCAACCGCGTTGTCATAACGCTTCCGCTTATGGTCTACGAGGGTACGTGGACAACATTCTTCCCTCTCGTTGCTATGCATCACCTAGATGGATCTTGCGTGTGCGTAGGAATTTTTTTGAAATTACTGCGTTACCCTACACTATATCCCTTCGGTCAACCATAACAAAGTTTAGGTCGTATAGTATGGAGGAATTAGTGCTCCAATGTTCCCATATTATTCTGATTGGAACAATAAACATTAAGCCATACTTACTTTTGGCTAAATCTTTTTAGCATAGCACCTTCCATCACAACACTATGAGAGTATCTAGGATGCATCAAAACAATTGTGAGTATCAGTATGGGACCAGATGAAAGCTTCTGTGATAGATCATACTCATGAGAAAACCGTAAAATGTCAAAGATAAAAGAGTCGAGCAAAAATAAAAAGTATGAGCTAAATTCATCATAGTTAGAAATAACAATGAAGGAAAAAATAAAAGAGAAAGGGATTGACCGTGTCAGAAATTTATATCTCGAAAATGTAGAACACAACTTCGACGGCAGACAAATCACCTAATCTTAGTGACCAAGGTTGAAGGAACCCCAATTGTTGGCGGCTAGTTAGATGATGAGGGGCAATCTCCCAGAATTAGAAGAGATAACAGAGAAAGATAGGAAAAGAGTAAGGAAGGTGAACGGGTCTTCTAAATAAAGGAGGACAAAGCAACATAAATCAAAGAAAGAAAAGGGACAAAAAGAACAAAGAAACACAAACAGACTTGAAGAAGCCCTCACAGGACGCTTTTCCCCACGAATCTCTCTCGACGGCGATGCGCCTTAGCAAGGCTGAGAGATACACCTAAAAAGACAAGTTGACCAACACAAGAATAAACAATTAAGAAAGACCACATAAGAACAAAAGAAATCATACCAAAAGGAACAACAAAAACACATCTTACCAAGCGCGCAAGAACTTGTCGGGGAACTATCAACAGCAAAAACGAACACATAACCAAGCAGACGAAGATGGCGAGGATACCAAAAGCGGAACCTCCGGTACAACAGTAGACATAGTAGAACACTGAGGCCGCTCCTTCACCGTTGCACGAACATGCGCAGTAAAATCAGCAGACTACATAGGAGCTTCGACCACAATGGCGGAAACAGCAAATCGGCCACTCCCTCTACCATTCCCACGACCAAAGGAAGCAGCAGTGGCAGACACCACATGAACGAAGCGGCTAAGATCGGCCGGTAGCAAATCCACCGGAAGCCCCAGATACGATGACCAAAGGACCCAAAGCATAGAGGTCAAGAAATCTGAGGCGGTAGTAGTGGAAACAAATGTGTCGAACTCTCTGAACAATACAAACAAGCACGTAAATAGGAGAAGGAGGAGCAGGCAACCGACTAAACAAATACATGTTGCAGCAGACAGCCGTATCCACGAACGGGCCGACGGAAAACATGGCGAGAAACCAGACATGGACACAAAACCCAAATACGTGACCAACAGCGCGAGGACCCGGCCCCCGCGCCGCTCCTTCCCCAGGGCGACACGGGCGGCGGCCCCCGTCCCCCGCAGCCTCCCCCTCCCCGGCTCTCTCTCCCTTGCCGTCGCCGGTGGCCTCCGGCAGGCAAAGCCTGTGCGGAGCCGGCGGCGGCGGGGCGTGCTCTCTGGCTGCTGTCGCTCGGGAAAAGGGGATCTCGCGAGCGATTGGCGGCTGTCCGGCGCTCGGCTTCGGGGCGGCGTCCTGGCGCACGGCGGAGGTGGTCTTCGGCGCACGGCGAGGCGTATGGTCGCGGCAATGGGCGCGCTGTTGTGGGCGCGCGGCCGCGGTCATTCGCGCTCGAGCGGTCCCGATCTGGGACCTCGCGGGCGGCGGCTGGCGCGGACTGGCGGCCGGCGTTCGCCTTGGCGTAGGCTGCGGCCAGATGTTGGGGCGGCGGCCTCGGTCCGGGCTCCGGCCGTGACCTGGGCGTGGACGGCGCGTGTGGGTGGGCCGGCTCTCGGCTCTGGATGTGAGCGTGGGGCGCAGATCCTTGGTCGGGCGCGGCGGTGACTGCGCGCGGCGGGCGCGGTGGCTGTTGGGGCGCGGCGGGCGTGGCACCTTCGGAGCTCGAGGTGTGCTGCGGTGCAGGGCCTACTCGTCTGCCCTGCTGCTTCGCTGGAGCTGCTCCGATCTGGATCTGGCCTTGGTGGTTCTGATCTTGCTGCGGCTCCTTGCGATGCGATGGTTGCTGCGGTGGTGGTGGTCACTATGGTGTTGCGGTGGTGGACGGCGGCTACGGCCAGGGGGTGATGCGTGCTTGGGCGCGGTGGATCGTGGGATCCCGCGGCTAGGGTGAGGTCGGCCTCAGCAGGGGTGGTGATTGGTGGGCGGCGGCCGGTGGGGGTGGTGGTCTCCCGGAGAAATCCTTGCTCCGGTCTTCATCGGAGCCGGCGACGGCGGCGCCCGCGGGTGTCGTGTTCTTTCTTGGAAGCGTCGCCGTGGAGGTGCTCCTCCTCCCCACGGCTTTGGCTCCGGAGGGAAACCTTAGGTCCGCTGGATCGGGCGATGGAGGCGTCTTCGCGTCTTTCTCCTCCTTGGGGGCATCGTCTCGGAGCCGGCTACGATCGAAAGACTGATGGATTGCGGCATCTTCGCCGTGGATGGTGACATCTTCGTCGCGTGGTTTGCTGAGGCGGGGAGTTGGTTTCTAGTTGGCAACGATGATGGCGTCGAGAGGAGCTCGGGTCGCGGCGTGGACTTCGGTGGCGTGTCCGAGGTGCTCTTCCGTGGGTTGCTTGATTGTTTTGAAGTCGGAGCTGCGGTGGAGCGGATCCAGGTGGTGACGATACAGGCGCTCGGTGGTCGTTTGCGGAGGGCACGGTCGGCGCAAGTCCTGCATATTTTCCTTGTGAGGCTCGTCGTCAAAGTCGGAGCTGTCGGTTGCTTGCGAGTGTGGCTATCTGGTGGCATGTGCCGTCGTGGTTGTGTCCCATGTCGGTGGCCAGGATGGCCGATGGTGCCTATGTCATGTGGGTTGGGATTGTATGGGTTTTAGCCCGATTTTCCGTTAATTAACCAAGCAATTCTCTTCTCCTTAATCAATGAAAATGGCAAATATTTTGCCTTGTTTAAAAAAAAACCCAAATACGTAGAAGACCGAATAACGCTGGACTGACCAGACCGGCCTATAACAAAAAACAAGAAAAAAATCCACTACTAAACCGAAAATGAACCAAAGTGAAAAAGATACTATTAAACCGGAAATGAACCAAAGTGTAAAAATACACGTGTCAACCAGGTGAGTGCTCACGCCCACAACTCCAAATGCATAGGAGGAGCCATAGCTTAACCAATGTCCTAGTCCACGCATAGGGACGCCCGCGCCCTAGCTCCGTCCATCTTATAAGATGCGGCCCCACCATCGAAGCACTGTTTTCTACCGTATTTCTGGGGTCGCCCTTTCCCAATAGGCCATTGTCAGATGCGCCAACGCTATTTGTTCAGACCCCGAGCGCGGAACCTATGATAGCAATTTCAGGTGCATCTGCGGATCGCCGCTCCCGAGATTCTCGATGGAGAAGCTAATTTCAGTGACACTAACGAGCTATGCTCCTGAGTCCTCAACCGTGGCTGATACTTCAGAAGTGCTGTATTCAATTAGCTACTGAAGCTAGCAGATTAATCTGGAAGGGTCCTTCAAAGGCTTCAGCGTATGTAAAAATGGGTCCTGGCTGACCATTAGTGAATATTCACCCTCTTGCTTCACTGTCCAACCAGCGCAGTTTGTTCCATGACTCAAACGAAGAACAAAATAACTAGAAAATAAATTCTACTCGGTGTCTTCTGAATTATAATCCGCAGATCAAATTCTTCAATGTTTCCTCAAAATTGTAGGGGTCAACATATTTTGATTAAATAAATTCTTTAGGGACCATTTCACCTATATACACCTAGTAAACATATTAATCCATTAATCGTTTGTCATGAATTATCAAACCCCACTAGTGAGCACCAGATGCGCGGGCGTTTGAGGGGCCGGTTTCGTCAAGTCCGGTTGTAGGTGCTCTTATCAAACCCCACACATACACTCATTCTAGTATCTGCGGATCGCCGCTCCAGGGATTCTCGATGGAGAAGCTAATTTTAGTGACACTGACGAGCTATGCTCCTGAGTCCTCAACCGTGGTTGATACTTCACAAGTGCTGTATTCAACTAGCCACTGAAGCTAGCAGATTAATCTGGAAGGGTCCTTCAAAGGCTTCAGCGTGTGTAAAAATGGGTCCTTGCTGACCATTAGTGAATATTCACCTTCTTGCTTCACTATCCAACCAGCGCAGTTTGTTCCATGACTCAAACGAGGAACAAAATAACTAGAAAATAAATTCTACTCGGTGTCTTCTAAATTATAATCGGCAGATCAAATTCTTCAATGTTTCCTCAAAATTGTAGGGGTCAACATATTTTGATTAAATAAATTCTTTAGGGACCATTTCACCTATATACACCTAGTAAACATATTAGTCCATTAATCATTTGTCATGAATTATCAAACCCCACTAGCGAGCACCAGATGCACGGGCGTTTGAGGGGCCGGTTTCGTCAAGCCTGGTTGTAGGTGCTCTTATAAAACCCCACACATACACTCATTGAAGTATCTGCGGATCGCCGCTCCCGGGATTCTCGATGGAGAAGCTAATTTTAGTGACACTGACGAGCTATGCTCCTGAGTCCTCAACCATGGCTGATACTTCAGAAGTGCTGTATTCAACTAGCCACTGAAGCTAGCAGATTAATCTGGAAGGGTCCTTCAAAGGCTTTATCGTGTGTAAAAATGGGTCCTGGCTGACCATTAGTGAATATTCACCTTCTTGCTTCACTATCCAACCAGCGCAGTTTGTTCCATTACTCAAACGAAGAACAAAATAACTAGAAAATAAATTCTACTCGGTGTCTTCTGAATTATAATCGGCAGATCAAATTCTTCAATATTTCCTCAAAATTGTAGGGGTCAACATATTTTGATTAAATAAATTCTTTAGGGACCATTTCACCTATATACACCTAGTAAACATATTAGTCCATTAATCATTTGTCATGAATTATCAAACCCCACTAGCGAGCACAAGATGCACGGGCGTTTGAGGGGCCGGTTTCGTCAAGTCTGGTTGTAGGTGCTCTTATAAAACCCCACACATACACTCATTGAAGTATCTGCGGATCGCCGCTCCCGGGATTCTCGATGGAGAAGCTAATTTCAGTGACACTGGCGAGCTATGCTCCTGAGTCGTCAACCGTGGCTGATACTTGAGAAGTGTTGTATTCAACTAGCCACTGAAGCTAGCAGATTAATCTTGAAGGGTCCTTCAAAGGCTTTATCGTGTGTAAAAATGGGTCCTGGCTGACCATTAGTGAATATTCACCTTCTTGCTTCACTATCCAACCAGCGCAGTTTGTTCCATTACTCAAACGAAGAACAAAATAACTAGAAAATAAATTCTACTCGGTGTCTTCTGAATTATAATCGGCAGATCAAATTCTTCAATATTTCCTCAAAATTGTAGGGGTCAACATATTTTGATTAAATAAATTCTTTAGGGACCATTTCACCTATATACACCTAGTAAACATATTAGTCCATTAATCTTTTGTCATGAATTATCAAACCCCACTAGCGAGCACCAGATGCGCGGGCATTTGAGGGGCCGGTTTCGTCAAGTCCGGTTGTAGGTGCTGTTATCAAACCCCACACATACACGCATTCTAGTATATGCGGATCGCCGCTCCCGGGATTCTCGATGGAGAAGCTAATTTCAGTGACACTGACGAGCTATGCTCCTGAGTCCTCAACTGTGGCTGATACTTCAGAAGTGCTGTATTCAACTAGCCACTGAAGCTAGCAGATTAATCTGGAAGGGTCCTTCAAAGGCTTTAGCGTGTGTAAAAATGGGTCCTGGCTGACCATTAGTGAATATTCACCTTCTTGCTTCACTATCCAACCAACGCAGTTTGTGTTGGGGAACGTAGCAATTTCAAAAAATTTCCTACGCACACGCAAGATCATGGTGATGCATAGCAACGAGAGGGGAGAGTGTTGTCCACGTACCCTCGTATACCGAAAGCGGAAGCGTTAGCACAACGCGGTTGATGTAGTCGTACGTCTTCACGATCCGACCGATCAAGTACCGAACGCACGGCACCTCCGAGTTCTACACACGTTCAGCTCAATGACGTCCCTCGAACTCCGATCCAGCCGAGTGTTGAGGGAGAGTTTCGTCAACACGACGGCGTGGTGACGATGATGATGTTCTACCAACGTAGGGCTTCACCTAAGCATCGCAACGGTATTATCGAGGTGTAATATGGTGGAGGGGGCACCGCACACGGCTAAGAGATCTCAAGGATCAATTGTTGTGTCTTTGGGGTGCCCCCTTGCCCCCGTATATAAAGGAGCAAGGGGGAGGCAGCCGGCCAAGGGGAGAGGCGCGCCATAGGGGGGAGTCCTACTCCCACCGGGAGTAGGACTCCTCCTTTCCTTGTGGGAGTAGGAGAAGGGGGAAAAGAGGTGGAGGAGGAGAAGGAGAGGGGGGCGCCGCCCCCCCTCTCCTTGTCCTATTCGGACTAGGGGGGAGGGGCGCGCGGACCTGCCCTGGCCGCCTCTCCTCTTCTCCACTAAGGCCCACTATGGCCCATTAACCCCGGGGGGGTTCCGGTATCCCCTCCGGTACTCCGGTAAAATCCCGATTTCATCCGGAACACTTCCGATATCCAAATATAGGCTTCCAATATATCAATCTTCATGTCTCGACCATTTCGAGACTCCTCGTCATGTCCGTGATCACATCCGGGACTCCGAACAACCTTGGGTACATCAAAACATATAAACTCATAATATAACTGTCATCGAAACGTTAAGCGTGCGGACCCTACGGGTTCGAGAACTATGTAGACATGACCGAGACACGTCTCCGGTCAATAACCAATAGCGGAACCTGGATGCTCATATTGGTTCCCACATATTCTACGAAGATCTTTATCGGTCAGACCGCATAACAACATACGTTGTTCCCTTTGTCATCGGTATGTTACTTGCCCGAGATTCGATCGTTGGTATCTCAATACCTAGTTCAATCTCGTTACCGGTAAGTCTCTTTACTCGTTTCGTAATATATCATCCCGCAACTAACTCATTAGTTGCAATGCTTGCAAGGCTTAAGTGATGTGCATTACCGAGTGGGCCCAGAGATACCTCTTCGACAATCGGAGTGACAAATCCTAATCTCGAAATACGCCAACCCAACAAGTACCTTCGGAGACACCTATAGAGCACCTTTATAATCACTCAGTTCGTTGTGACGTTTGGTAGCACACAAAGTGTTCCTTCGGTAAACGGGAGTTGCATAATCTCATAGTCATAGGAACATGTATAAGTCATGAAGAAAGCAATAGCAACATACTAAACGATCGAGTGCTAAGCTAACGGAATGGGTTAAGTAAATCACATCATTCTCCTAATGATGTGATCCCGTTAATCAAATGACAACTCATGTCTATGGCTAGGAGACATAACCATCTTTGATCTACGAGCTAGTCAAGTAGAGGCATACTAGTGACACTATGTTTGTCTATGTATTCACACATGTATTATGTTTCCGGTTAATACAATTACAGCATGAATAATAAACATTTATCATGATATAAGAAAATAAATAATAACTTTATTATTGCCTCTAGGGCATATTTCCTTCAGTCTCCCACTTGCACTAGAGTCAATAATCTGGATCACATCGCCATGTGATTTAACATCAATAGTTCACATCACCATGTGATTAACACCCATAGTTCACATTGTCATGTGACCAACACCCAAAGGGTTTACTAGAGTCAATAATCTAGTTCACATCGCTATGTGATTAACACCCAAAAGAGTACTAAGGTGTGATCATGTTTTGCTTGTGAGATAATTTTAGTCAACGGGTCTGTCACATTCAGATCCGTAAGTATTTTGCAAATTTCTATGTCTACAATGCTCTGCACGGAGCTACTCTAGCTAATTGCTCCCACTTTCAATATGTATCCAGATTGAGACTTAGAGTCATCTGGATCAGTGTCAAAATTTGCATCGACGTAGCCCTTTACGACGAACCCTTTTTGTCACCTCCAGAATCGAGAAACATATCCTTATTCCACTAAGGATAATTTTGACCACTGTCCAGTGATCTACTCCTAGATCACCATTGTACTCCCTTGCTAAAATCAGTGTAGGGTATACAATAGATCTGGTACATAGCATGGCATACTTTATAGAACCTATGGCCAAGGCATAGGGAATGACTTTCATTCTCTTTCTATCTTCTGCCGTGGTCGGGCTTTGAGTCTTACTCAATTTCACACCTTGTAACACAGGCAAGAACTGTTTCTTTGACTGTTCCATTTTGAACTACTTCAAAATCTTGTCAAGGTATGTACTCATTGAAAAAACTTATCAAGCATCTTGATCTATCTCTATAGATCCTGATGCTCAATATGTAAGCAGCTTCACCGAGGTCTTTCTTTGAAAAAATCCTTTCAAACACTCCTTTATGCTTTGCAGAGTAATTCTACATTATTTCCGATCAACAATATGTCATTCACATATACTTATCAGAAATGCTGTAGCGCTCCCACTCACTTTCTTGTAAATACAGGCTTCACCGCAAGTCTGTATAAAACTATATGCATTGATCAACTTATCAAAGCATATATTCCAACTCCGAGATGCTTGCACCAGTCCATAGGTGGATCGCTGGAGCTTGCATATTTTGTTAGTACCTTTAGGATTGACAAAACCTTCTGGTTGCATCATATACAACTCTTCTTTAATAAATCCATTTAAGGATTGCAGTTTTTGTTATCCATTTGCCAGATTTCATAAAATGCGGCAATTGCTAACATGATTCGGACAGACTTAAGCATAGATACGAGTGAGAAACTCTCATCGTAATCAACATCTTGAACTTGTCAAAAATCTTTTGCGACAATTCTAGCTTTGTAGATAGTAACACTACTATCAGCGTCCGTCTTCCTCTTGAAGATCCATTTATTTTCTATGGCTTGCCGATCATCGGGCAAGTCAACCAAAGTCCACACTTTGTTCTCATACATGGATCCTATCTCATATTTCATGGCCTCAAACCATTTCGCGGAATCTGGGCTCATCCTCGCTTCCTCATAGTTCGTAGGTTCGTCATGGTCAAGTAACATGACCTCCAGAACAGGATTACCGTACCACTCTGGTGCGAATCTCACTCTGGTTTACCTATGAGGTTCGGTAGTAACTCGATCTGAAGTTACATGATCATTATCATTAGCTTCCTCGCTAATTGGTGTAGTAGTCACAGGAACAGATTTCTGTGATGAACTACTTTTCAATAAGGGAGTAGGTACAGTTACCTCATCAAGTTCTACTTTCCTCCCACTCACTTCTTTCGAGAGAAACTCCTTCTCTAGAAAGGATCCATTATAAGCAACGAATATCTTGCCTTCAGATCTGTGATAGAAGGTGTACCCAACTATCTCCTTTGGGTATCCTATGAAGACACATTTCTCCGATTTGGGTTTGAGCTTATCAGGATAATTTTTTTTTCACATAAGCATCACAACCCCAAATTTTAAGAAATGACAACTTTTGGTTTCTTGCCAAACCAAAGTTCATAAGGTGTCGTCTCAACGGATTTAGATGGTGCCTATTTAATGTGAATGCAGCTGTCTCTAATGCATAACCCCAAAACGATAGTGGTAAATCGGTAAGAGACATCATAGATTGCACCATATCTAATAAAGTACGGTTATGATGTTCGGACACACCATTACGCTGTGGTGTTCCAGGTGGCGTGAGTTGCGAAACTATTCCGCATTGTTTCAAATGAAGACCAAACTCGTAACTCAAATATTCTCCTCCACGATCAGATCGTAGAAACTTTATTTTCTTGTTACGATGATTTTTCACTTCACTCTGAAATTATATGAACTTTCAAATGTTTCAGACTTATTTTTCATCAAGTAGATATACCCATATCTGCTCAAATCATCTGTGAAGGTCAGGAAATAATGATACCCGCCGCGAGCCTCAACAATCATCAGATCGCATACATCAGTATGTATTATTTCCAATAAGTCAGTTGCTCGCTCCATTGTTCCGGAGAACGGAGTCTTTAGTCATCTTGCCCATAAGGCATGGTTCGCAAGCATCAAGTGATTCATAATCAAGTGATTCCAAAATCCCATCAGCATGGAGTTCTTCATGCGCTTTACACCAATATGACCTAAACGGCAGTGCCACAAATGAGTTGCACTATCATTATTAACTTTGCATCTTTTGGCTTCAATATTATGAATATGTGTATTACTACGATCGAGATCCGACAAACCATTTTCATTGGGTGTATGACCATAGAAGGTTTTATTCATGTAAATAGAACAACAATTATTCTCTAACTTAAATGAACAACCGTATTGCAATAAACATGATCAAATCATATTCATGCTCAACGCAAACACCAAATAACACTTATTTAGGTTCAACACTAATCCCGAAAGTGTAGGGAGCGTGCGATGATGATCATATCGATCTTGGAAGCACTTCCAACACACAACGTCACTTCACCCTTAACTAGTCTCTGTTCATTCTGCAACTCCCGTTTCGAGTTACTACTCTTTAGCAACTGAACCAGTATCAAATACCGAGGGGTTGCTACGAACACTAGTAAAATACACATCAATAATCTGTATATCAAATATACCTTTGTTCACGTTGCCATCCTTCTTATCCGCCAAATACTTGGGGTAGTTCCGCTTCCAGTGACCAGTTCCTTTGCAGTAGAAGCACTCAGTCTCAGGCTTAGGTCCAGACTTGGGCTTCTTCACTTGAGCAGCAACTCGCTTGCCGTTCTACATGAAGTTCCCTTTCTTTCCCTTTGCCCTTTTCTTGAAACTAGTGGTCTTGTTAATCATCACTTGATGCTCTTTCTTGATTTCCACCTTCGTCGATTTCAGCATCACGAAGAGCTTGGGAATCGTTTTCGTTATCCCTTGCATATTATAGTTCATCACGAAGTTCTAATAACTTGGTGATGGTGAGTAGAGAATTATGTCAATCACTATTTTATCTGGAAGATTAACTCCCACTTGATTCAAGCAATTGTAGTACCCAGACAATCTGAGCACATACTCACTGCTTGAGCTATTCTCCTCCATCTTTTAGCTATAGAACTTGTTGGAGACTTCATATCTCTCAACTCGGGTATTTGCTTGAAATATTAACTTCAACTCTTGGAACATCTCATATGGTCCATGACATTCAAAACGTCTTTGAAGTCCCGATTCTAAGCCGTTTAAGCATGATGCACTTAACTATCAAGTAGTCATCATACCGAGCTTTTGTCAAAACGTTCATAACGCCTGCATCTGCTCCTGCAATAGGTCTGTCACCTTGCGGTGCATCAAAGACATAATTCTTCTGTGCAGCAATGAGGATAAACCTCAGATCACGGATCCAATCCGCATCATTGCTACTAACATCTTTCAACTTAGTTTTCTCTAGGAACATATCAAAAATAAAACAGGGGAGCTAAACGCGAGCTATTGATCTACAACATAGATATGCTAATACTACCAGGACTAAGTTCATGATAAATTTAAGTTCAATTAATCATATTACTTAAGAACTCCCACTTAGATAGACATCCCTCTAATCCTCTAAGTGATCACGTGATCCATATCAACTAAACCATGTCCGATCATCACGTGAGATGGAGTAGTTTCAATGGTGAACATCACTATGTTGATCATATCTACTATATGATTCACGCTCGACCTTTCGGTCTCAGTGTTCCGAGGCCATATCTGTTATATGCTAGGCTCGTCAAGTTTAACCTGAGTATTCCGCGTGTGCAACTGTTTTGCACCCGTTGTATTTGAACGTAGAGCCTATCACACCCGATCATCACGTGGTGTCTCAGCACGAAGAACTTTCACAACGGTGCATACTCAGGGAGAACACTTGTACCTTGATAATTAGTGAGAGATCATCTTATAAAGCTACCGTCGAACTAAGCAAAATAAGATGCATAAAAGATAAACCTCACATGCAATCAATATAAGTGATATGATATGGCCATCATCATCTTGTGCTTGTGATCTCCATCTCTGAAGCACCGTCATGATCACCATCGTCACCGGCGCGACACCTTGATCTTCATCGTAGCATCGTTGCCATCTCGCCAATCTTATGCTTCTACGACTGTCGCTACCGCTTAGTGATAAAGTAAAGCATTACAGGGCGATTGCATTGCATACAATAAAGCGACAACCATATGGCTCCTGCCAGTTGCCGATAACTCGGTTACAAAACATGATCATCTCATACAATAAAATTTAGCATCATGTCTTGACCATATCACATCACAACATGCCCTGCAAAAACAAGTTAGACGTCCTCTACTTTGTTGTTGCAAGTTTTACGTGGCTGCTACGGGTTGAGCAAAAACCGTACTTACCTACGCATCAAAACCACAAAGATAGTTTGTCAAGTTGGTGTTGTTTTAACCTTCGCAAGGACCGGGCGTAGCCACACTCGGTTCAACTAAAGTTGGAGAAACTAACACCAGACAACCACCTGTGTGCAAAGCACGTCGGTAGAACCAGTCTCGCGTAAGCGTACGCGTAATGTCGGTCCGGACCGCTTCATCCAACAATACCGCCGAACCAAAATATGACATGCTGGTAAGCAGTATGGCTTATATCGCCCATAACTCACTTGTGTTCTACTCGTGCATATAACATCTACGCATAAAACCAGGCTCTGATACCACTGTTGGGGAACGTAGTAATTTCAAAAAGTTTCCTACGCACACGCAAGATCATGGTGATGCATAGCAATGAGAGGGGAGAGTGTTGCCCACGTACCCTCGTAGACCGAAAGCGGAAGCGTTAGCACAACGCGGTTGATGTAGTCGTACGTCTTCACGATCCGACCGATCAAGTACCGAACGCACGACACCTCCGAGTTCAGCACACGTTCAGCCCGATGACGTCCCTCGAACTCCGATCCAGCCGAGTGTTGAGGGAGAGTTTCGTCAGCACGACGGCGTGGTGACGATGATGATGTTCTACCGACGCAGGGCTTCGCCTAAGCAACGCTACAGTATTATCGAGGTGGACTATGGTGGAGGGGGGCACCTCACATGGCTAAAAGATCAAATGATCAATTGTTGTGTCTTTGGGGTGCCCCTGCCCCCGTATATAAAGGAGCAAGGGGGGAGGTGCGGCCGGCCAGGGAGGAGGCGCGCCAGGAGGAGTCCTACTCCCACCGGGAGTAGGACTCCCTCCCTTCCTTGTTGGAATAGGAGAAGGGGGGAAAGAGGTGGAGGAGGAGAAGGAAAGGGGGGGCTCCCCCCTCTCCTTGTCCTATTCGGACTAGGGGGAGGGGCACGCGGCCCTACCCTGGCCGCCTCTCCTCTTCTCCACTAAGGCCCACTATGGCCCATTAACCCCCGGGGGGTTCCGGTAACCCCTCCGGTACTCCGGTAAAATCCCGATTTCACCCGGAACACTTTCGATATCCAAATATAGGCTTCCAATATATCAGTCTTCATGTCTCGACCATTTCAAGACTCCTCGTCATGTCCGTGATCACATCCGGGACTTCGAACAACCTTGGGTACATCAAGACATATAAACTCATAATATAACTGTCATCGAAACGTTAAGCGTGCGGACCCTACGAGTTCGAGAACTATGTAGACATGACCGAGCACGTCTCCGGTCAATAACCAATAGTGGAACCTGGATGCTCATATTGGCTCCCACATATTCTACGAAGATCTTTATCGGTCAGACCGCATAACAACATACGTTGTTCCCTTTGTCATCGGTATGTTACTTGCCCGAGATTCGATCATTGGTATCTCAATACCTAGTTCAATCTCGTTACCGGCAAGTCTCTTTACTTGTTTCGTAATACATCATCCCGCAACTAACTCATTAGTTGCAATGCTTGCAAGGCTTAAGTGATGTGCATTACCGAGTGGGCCCAGAGATACCTCTCCGACAATCGGAGTGACAAATCCTAATCTCGAAATACGCCAACCCAACAAGTACCTTCGGAGACACCTGTAGAGCACCTTTATAATCACCCAGTTACGTTGTGACGTTTGGTAGCACACAAAGTGTTCCTCCGGTAAACGGGAGTTGCATAATCTCATAGTCATAGGAACATGTATAAGTCATGAAGAAAGCAATAGCAACATACTAAACGATCGAGTGCTAAGCTAATGGAATGGGTCAAGTAAATCACATCATTCTCCTAATGATTTGATCCCGTTAATCAAATGACAACTCATGTCTATGGCTAGGAAACATAACCATCTTTGATCAACGAGCTAGTCAACTAGAGGCATACTAGGGACACTATGTTTGTCTATGTATTCACACATGTATTATGTTTTCGGTTAATACAATTCTAGCATGAATAATAAACATTTATCATGATATAAGGAAATAAATAATAACTTTATTATTGCCTCAAGGGCATATTTCCTTCATATACATCTAGTAACATATTAGTCCATTAATCGTTTGTCATGAATTATCAAACCCCACTAGCGAGCACCAGATGCGCAGGCGTTTGAGGGGCCGGTTTCGTCAAGTCCGGTTGTAGGTGCTCTTATCAAACCCCACACATACACTCATTCTAGTATCTGCGGATCGCCGCCCCCGGGATTCTCGATGGAGAAGCTAATTTCAGTGACACTGACGAGCTATGTGAAGGAAATATGCCCTAGAGGCAATAATAAAGTATTATTTATTTCCTTGTATCATGATAAATGTTTATTATTCATGCTAGAATTGTATTAACCGGAAACATAATACATGTGTGAATATATAGACAAACAGAGTGTCACTAGTATGCCTCTACTTGACTAGCTCATTAATCAAAGATGGTTATGTTTCCTAGCCATAGACATAAGTTGTCATTTGATTAACGAGATCACCTCATTAGGAGAATGACGTGATTGACTTGACCCATTCCGTTAGCTTAGCACTCGATCGTTTAGTATGTTGCTATTGCTTTCTTCATGACTTATACATGTTCCTATGACTATGAGATTATGCAACTCCCGTTTACCGGAGGAACACTTTGTGTGCTACCAAACGTCACAACGTAAATGGGTGATTATAAAGGCGCTCTACAGGTGTCTCCAAAGGTACTTGTTGGGTTGGCGTATTTCGAGATTAGGATTTGTCACTCCGATTGTCGGAGAGGTATCTCTGGGCCCACTCGGTAATGCACATCACTATATGCCTTGCAAGCATTGTGACTAATGAGTTAGTTGCGGGATGATGTGTTACGGAACGAGTAAAGAGACTTGCCGGTAACGAGATTGAACTAGGTATCGAGATACCGACGATCAAATCTCGGGCAAGTAACATACCGGTGACAAAGGGAACAACGTATGTTGTTATGCGGTCTGACCGATAAAGATCTACGTAGAATATGTGGGAGCCAATATGGGCATCTAGGTCCCGCTATTGGTTATTGAC
This sequence comes from Triticum aestivum, assembly GCF_018294505.1. Taxonomy (NCBI): domain Eukaryota; kingdom Viridiplantae; phylum Streptophyta; class Magnoliopsida; order Poales; family Poaceae; genus Triticum; species Triticum aestivum. The sequence goes on from NC_057802.1 coordinate 94,800,156, forward strand.
CGGAGACGTGTCTCGGTCATGTCTACATAGTTCTCGAACCCGTAGGGTCCGCACGCTTAACGTTACGATGACAGTTTTATTGAGTTTTGATGTACCGAAGGAGTTCGGAGCCCCGGATGAGATCGGGGATATGACGAGGAGTCTCGAAATGGTCGAGACGTAAAAATCGATATATTGGACGACTATATTCGGACTTCGGAAAGGTTCCGAGTGATTCGGGTATTTTTCGGAGTACTGGAGAGTTACGGGAATTCGTATTGGGCCTTAATGGGCCATACGGGAAAGGAGAGAAAGGCCTCAAAAGGTGGCCGCACCCCTCCCCATGGTCTGGTCAGAATTGGACTAGGGAAAGGGGGCGCACCCTTCCTTCTTTCTCCTTCCCCCTTCCCTTCTCCTACTCCCACAAGGAAAGGAGGAGTCCTACTCCCGGTGGGAGTAGGACTCCCCCCTATGGCGCGCCTCTCCCCTTGGCCAGCTGCCTCCCCCTTGCTCCTTTATATACGGGGGCAGGGGGGCACCCCATAGACACAACAATTGATCCTTGAGATCTCTTAGCCGTGTACGGTGCCCCCCTCCACCATATTACACCTCGAGAATACCGTTGCGGAGCTTAGGCGAAGCCCTGCGTCGGTGGAACATCATCATCGTCACCACGCCGTCGTGCTGACGAAACTCTCCCTCAACACTCGGCTGGATCGGAGTTCGAGGGACGTCATCGAGCTGAACGTGTGCTGAACTCGGAGGTGCCGTGCGTTCGGTACTTGATCGGTCGGATCGTGAAGACGTACGACTACATCAACCGCGTTGTGTTAACGCTTCCGCTTTCGGTCTACGAGGGTACGTGGACAACACTCTCCCCTCTCGTTGCTATGCATCACCATGATCTTGCGTGTGCGTAGGAATTTTTTTGAAATTACTACGTTCCCCAACAGTGGCATCCGAGCCTGGTTTTATGCGTTGATGCTATGCACGAGTTGAATACAAGTGAGTTGTGGGCGATATAAGTCATACTGCTTACCAGCATGTCATACTTTGGTTCAGCGGTATTATGAGATGAAGCGGCCCGGACCAACATTACGCGTACGCTTACGCGAGACTGGTTTCACCGTTCGGAGCACTCGTTACTTAAAGGTGACTGGCGGGTGTCTGTCTCTCTCACTTTAGTTGAACCGAGTGTGGCTACGCCCGGTCCTTGCGAAGGGTAAAACAACACCAACTTGACAAACTATCGTTGTGGTTTTGATGCGTAGGTAAGAACGGTTCTTGCTAAGCCCGTAGCAGCCACGTAAAACTTGCAACAACAAAGTAGAGGACGTCTAACTTATTTTTGTAGGGCATGTTGTGATGTGATATGGTCAAGACATGATGTGATATAATTTGTTGTATGAGATGATCATGTTTTGTAACCGAGTTATCGGCAACTGGCAGGAGCCATATGGTTGTCGCTTTATTGTATGAAATGCAATCGCCATGTAATAGTTTTACTTTATCACTAAGAGGTAGCGATAGTAGTAAAAGCAATAAGTTGGCCAGACGACAACAATACTACGATGGAGATCAAGGTGTCGCGCCGGTGACGATGGTGATCATGACGGTGCTTCGGAGATGGAGATCACAAGCACGGTGCTTCGGAGATGGAGATCACAAGCACAAGATGATGATGGCTATATCATATCACTTATATTGATTGCATGTGATGTTAATCCTTTATGCATCTCATCTTGCTTTGTTTGACGGTAGCATTATGAGATGATCCTTCACTAAATTATCAAAGTATAAGTGTTCTCCCTGAGTATGCACCGTTGCGAAAGTTCTTCGTGCTGAGACACCACGTGATGATCGGGTGTGATAGGCTCTATGTTCAAATACAACGGGTGCAAAACAGTTGCACACGCGGAATACTCAGGTTAAACTTGACGAGCCTAGCATATAACAGATATGGCCTCGGAACACGGAGACCGAAAGGTCGAGCGTGAATCATATAGTAGATATGATCAACATAGTGATGTTCACCGTTGAAACTACTCCATCTCACGTGATGATCGGACATGGTTTAGTTGATATGGATCACGTGATCACTTAGAGGATTAGAGGGATGTCTATCTAAGTGGGAGTTCTTAAGTAATATGATTAATTGAACTTGAATTTATCATGAACTTAGTACCTGATAGTATTTTGCTCGTCTATGTTAATTGTAGATAGATGGCCCGTGCTGTTGTTCCGTTGAATTTTAATGCGTTTCTTGAGAAAGCAAAGTTGAAAGATGATGGTAGCAATTACACGGACTGGGTCCGTAACTTGAGGATTATCCTCATTGCTGCACAGAAGAATTACGTCCTGGAAGCACCGCTTGGTGCCAGGCCTGCTGCAGGAGCAACACCAGATGTTATGAACGTCTGGCAGAGCAAAGCTGATGACTACTCGATAGTTTAGTGTGCCATGCTTTACGGCTTAGAACCGGGTCTTCAACGACGTTTTGAACGTCATGGAGCATATGAGATGTTCCAGGAGTTGAAGTTAATATTTCAAGCAAATGCCCGAATTGAGAGATATGAAGTCTCCAATAAGTTCTTCAGCTGCAAGATGGAAGAGAATAGTTCTGTCAGTGAGCATATACTCAAAATGTCTGGGTATAACAATCACTTGATTCAACTAGGAGTTAATCTTTCGGATGATAGCGTTATTGACAGAATTTTTCAATCACTGCCACCAAGCTACAAGAGCTTCGTGATGAACTATAATATGCAAGGGATGAGTAAGACAATTCCCGAGCTCTTCGCAATGCTAAAGGCTGCGGAGGTAGAAATCAAAAAAGGAGCATCAAGTGTTGATGGTCAATAAGACCACCAGTTTCAAGAAAAAAGGTAAAGGGAAGAAGAAAGGGAACTTCAAGAAGAACAGCAAACAAGTTGCTGCTCAGGAGAAGAAACTCAAGTCTGGACCTAAGCCTGAAACTGAGTGCTTCTACTGCAAGCAAACTGGTCACTGGAAGCGGAACTGCCCAAAGTATTTGGCGGATAAGAAGGATGGCAAGGTGAACAAAGGTATATGTGATATATATGTTATTGATGTGTACCTTACTAATGCTCGCAGTAGCACCTGGGTATTTGATACTGGTTCTGTTGCTAATATTTGCAATTCGAAACAGGGGCTACGGATTAAGCGAAGATTGGCTAAGGACGAGGTGACGATGCGCGTGGGAAATGGTTCCAAAGTCGATGTGATCGCGGTCGGCACGCTACCTCTACATCTACCTTCGGGATTAGTTTTAGACCTAAATAATTGTTATTTGGTGCCAGCGTTGAGCATGAACATTATATCTGGATCTTGTTTGATGCGAGACGATTATTCATTTAAATCAGAGAATAATGGTTGTTCTATTTATATGAGTAATATCTTTTATGGTCATGCACCCTTGAAGAGTGGTCTATTTTTGTTGAATCTCGATAGTAGTGATACACATATTCATAATATTGAAACCAAAAGATGCAGAGTTGATAATGATAGTGCAACTTATTTGTGGCATTGCCGTTTAGGTCATATCGGTGTAAAGCGCATGAAGAAACTCCATACAGATGGACTTTTGGAACCACTTGATTATGAATCACTTGGTACTTGCGAACCGTGCCTCATGGGCAAGATGACTAAAACACCGTTCTCCGGAACTATGGAGAGAGCAACAGATTTGTTGGAAATCATACATACAGATGTATGTGGTCCGATGAATGTTGAGGCTCGTGGCGGATATCGTTATTTTCTCACCTTCATAGATGATTTAAGCAGATATGGGTATATCTACTTAATGAAACATAAGTCTGAAACATTTGAAAAGTTCAAAGAATTTCAGAGTGAAGTTGAAAATCATCGTAACAAGAAAATAAAGTTTCTACGATCAGATCGTGGAGGAGAATATTTGAGTTACGAGTTTGGTCTACATTTGAAACAATGCGGAATAGTTTCGCAACTCACGCCACCCGGAACACCACAGCGTAATGGTGTGTCCGAACGTCGTAAGCGCACTTTACTAGATATGGTGCGATCTATGATGTCTCTTACTGATTTACCGCTATCATTTTGGGGTTATGCTTTAGAGACGGCTGCATTCACGTTAAATAGGGCACCATCAAAATCCGTTGAGACGACGCCTTATGAACTGTGGTTTGGCAAGAAACCAAAGTTGTCGTTTCTTAAAGTTTGGGGCTGCGATGCTTATGTGAAGAAACTTCAACCTGATAAGCTCGAACCCAAATCGGAGAAATGTGTCTTCATAGGATACCCAAAGGAGACTGTTGGGTATACCTTCTATCACAGATCCGAAGGCAAAACTTTTGTTGCTAAATTCGGAAATTTTCTAGAGAAGGAGTTTCTCTCGAAAGAAGTGAGTGGGAGGAAAGTAGAACTTGATGAGGTAACTATACCTGCTCCCTTATTGGAAAGTAGTTCATCACAGAAATCTGTTTCTGAGACACCTACACCAATTAGTGAGGAAGTTAATGATGATGATCATGAAACTTCAGATCAAGTTATTACTGAACCTCGTAGATCAACCAGAGTAAGATCCGCACCAGAGTGGTACGGTAATCCTGTTCTGGAAGTTATGTTACTAGACCATGACGAACCTACGAACTATGAAGAAGCGATGGTGAGACCAGATTCCGCAAAATGGCTTGAGGCCATGAAATCTGAGATGGGATCCATGTATGAGAACAAAGTATGGACTTTGATTGACTTGCCCAATGATCGGCGAGCAGTTGAGATTAAATGGATCTTCAAGAGGAAGACGGACGCTGATAGTAGTGTTACTGTCTATAAAGCTAGAATTGTCGCAAAAGGTTTTCGACAAGTTTAAGGTGTTGACTACGATGAGAGTTTCTCACTCGTAGCGATGCTTAAGTCTGTCTGAATCATGTTAGCAATTGCCGCATTTTATGATTATGAAATCTGGCAAATGGATGTCAAAACTGCAATCCTGAATGGATTTCTGGAAGAAGAGTTGTATATGATGCAACCAGAAGGTTATGTCGATCCAAAGGGAGCTAACAAAGTGTGCAAGCTCCAGCGATCCATTTATGGACTGGTACAAGCCTCTCGGAGTTGGAATAAATGCTTTGATAGTGTGATCAAAGCATTTGGTTTTATACAGACTTTTGGAGAAGCCTGTATTTACAAGAAAGTGAGTGGGAGCTCTGTAGCATTTCTGATATTATATGTGGATGACATATTACTGATTGGAAATGATATAGAATTTCTGGATAGCATAAAGGGATACTTGAATAAGAGTTTTTCAATGAAAGACCTCGGTGAAGCTGCATATATATTAGGCATCAAGATCTATAGAGATAGATCAAGACGCTTAATTGGACTTTCACAAAGCACATACCTTGACAAAGTTTTGAAGAAGTTCAAAATGGATCAAGCAAAGAAAGGATTCTTGCCTGTGTTGCAAGGTGTGAAGTTGAGTAAGACTCAATGCCCGACCACTGCAGAAGATAGAGAGAAGATGAAAGATGTCCCCTATGCTTCATCCATAGGCTCTACCATGTATGCAATGCTGTGTACCAGACCTGATGTATGCCTTGCTATAAGTCTAGCAGGAAGGTACCAAAGTAATCCAGGAGTGGATCACTGGACAGCGGTCAAGAACATCCTGAAATACCTGAAAAGGACTAAGGATATGTTTCTCGTATATGGAGGTGACAAAGAGCTCATCGTAAATGGTTACGTTGATGCAAGCTTTTACACTGATCCGGACGATTCTAAATCGCAAACCGGATACGTATTTACATTGAACGGTGGAGCTGTCAGTTGGTGCAGTTCTAAACAAAGCGTCGTGGCGGGATCTACATGTGAAGCGGAGTACATAGCTGCTTCGGAAGCAGCAAATGAAGGAGTCTGGATGAAGGAGTTCATATCCGATCTAGGTGTCATACCTAGTGCATCGGGTCCTATGAAAATCTTTTGTGACAATACTGGTGCAATTGCCTTGGCAAAGGAATCCAGATTTCACAAGAGAACCAAGCACATCAAAAGATGCTTCAATTCCATTCGGGATTTAGTCCAAGTGGGAGACATAGAAATTTGCAAGATACATACGGATCTGAATGTTGCAGACCCGTTGACTAAGCCTCTTCCACGAGCAAAACATGATCAGCACCAAGGCTCCATGGGTGTAAGAATCATTACTGTGTAATCTAGATTATTGACTCTAGTGCAAGTGGGAGACTGAAGGAAATATGCCCTAGAGGCAATAATAAAGTATTATTTATTTCCTTGTATCATGGTAAATGTTTATTATTCATGCTAGAATTGTATTAACCGGAAACATAATACATGTGTGAATATATAGACAAACAGAGTGTCACTAGTATGCCTCTACTTGACTAGCTCATTAATCAAAGATGGTTATGTTTCCTAGCCATAGACATAAGTTGTCATTTGATTAACGAGATCACCTCATTAGGAGAATGACGTGATTGACTTGACCCATTCCGTTAGCTTAGCACTCGATCGTTTAGTATGTTGCTATTGCTTTCTTCATGACTTATACATGTTCCTATGACTATGAGATTATGCAACTCCCGTTTACCGGAGGAACACTTTGTGTGCTACCAAACGTCACAACGTAAATGGGTGATTATAAAGGTGCTCTACAGGTGTCTCCAAAGGTACTTGTTGGGTTGGCGTATTTCGAGATTAGGATTTGTCACTCCAATTATCGGAGAGGTATCTCTGGGCCCACTCGGTAATGCACATCACTATAAGCCTTGCAAGCATTGTGACTAATGAGTTAGTTGCGGGATGATGTGTTACGGAACGAGTAAAGAGACTTGCCGGTAACGAGATTGAACTAGGTATCGAGATACCGACGATCAAATCTCGGGCAAGTAACATACCGGTGACAAAGGGAACAACGTATGTTGTTATGCGGTCTGACCGATAAAGATCTTCGTAGAATATGTGGGAGCCAATATGGGCATGCAGGTCCCGCTATTGGTTATTGACCGGAGACGTGTCTCGGTCATGTCTACATAGTTCTCGAACCCGTAGGGTCCGCACGCTTAACGTTACGATGACAGTTTTATTGAGTTTTGATGTACCGAAGGAGTTCGGAGTCCCGATGAGATCGGGGATATGACGAGGAGTCTCGAAATGGTCGAGACGTAAAAATCGATATATTGGACGACTATATTCGGACTTCGGAAAGGTTCCGAGTGATTCGGGTATTTTTCGGAGTACCGGAGAGTTACGGGAATTCGTATTGGGCCTTAATGGGCCATACGGGAAAGGAGAGAAAGGCCTCAAAAGGTGGCCGCACCCCTCCCCATGGTCTGGTCCGAATTGGACTAGGGAAGGGGGGCGCACCCTTCCTTCTTTCTCCTTCCCCCTTCCCTTCTCCTACTCCCACAAGGAAAGGAGGAGTCCTACTCCCGGTAGGAGTAGGACTCCCCCCTATGGCGCGCCTCTCCCCTTGGCCGGCTGCCTCCCCCTTGCTCCTTTATATACGGGGGCAGGGGGGCACCCCTGAGACACAACAATTGATCCTTGAGATCTCTTAGCCGTGTGCGGTGCCCCCCCTCCACCATATTACACCTCGAGAATACCGTTGCGGAGCTTAGGCGAAGCCCTGCGTCGGTGGAACATCATCATCGTCACCACGCCGTCGTGCTGACGAAACTCTCCCTCAACACTCGGCTGGATCGGAGTTCGAGGGACGTCATCGAGCTGAACGTGTGTAGAACTCGGAGGTGCCGTGCGTTCGGTACTTGATCGGTCGGATCATGAAGACATACGACTACATCAACCGCGTTGTGATAACGCTTCCGCTTTCGGTCTACGAGGGTACGTGGACAACACTCTCCCCTCTTCTTGCTATGCATCACCATGATCTTGCGTGTGCGTAGGAAATTTTTTGAAATTACTACGTTCCCCAACAATACTTTCATTTTCACCCTGACATTTTTGCTTTGTTTTTACATCAGCAGAATGGCTCGCTGTGATCATCAAGACGATGATGATGATTTCGTGGAGTTACCGCGGCAGAATCGCGCAACTAGACGGACAACAGACGGCGATGAGGTAACTGTACACCCCCCCAGCCCCACTCCCCCCATATGTTTTGAATGTCATGTTGAGTTTGCAATCGTCTGATAGGGTCTAAACCTTCATGATGGTGAAACATGGCAACAAATGATCATTTCTCTGTTTTGCAGAAGAAGAAACGTAATCGCAATAGGGCTTCACAGGAACGCTTGACTATATTGACCGAGGGATTCACCGACGACCAGAAGGGAGCTGCTGCTGAGTTGGGGATGCAGGCTCTGATGGATGTTCGGTGCAAGAATCTAGTGAATCATGTATGCGACTGGCTCGGTGAGATTTACGAGCCCGCCTCCAGGGAATTTGTGATTCCGGGATGTGGAAGACTGCCGTTAGACAAGGAATCCGTGTCTGCACGTTGGGTGTGCCCCGCGGAGAGATCAAAGTCCCGTATGAGGTCAATAATACGATTGAGGAAACGTTGTTTGCCCGTTTGTTTCCTGGGTTGACATCCATGCCGAACACGACCGTGCTGGCAAATTCACTAGAGGGCATGACAACCCATGGCGAGGTTTTCAAGATGAAGCTACTCATGTACCTGATCTCAGCTGTTTTTGCGCCGACCACATCTCTTCGTCCAAGCAACAAATGCTTCCCCATCCTGGTGAATGTTGTATCTCTACTCCTTCATTTTTCCTTCAATCTTTTGACTCCTATGTCATCTGTAAGTTAGTCACTGCCAGTTTTTTGAAGTTTTTCCATTTTGATTTCTGATGCAGCAACTTCTTGTCCTGAAATTTGTGTCGTGCAGGCAAAACTAAAAGAAGTGAAGAACATGAATTGGTGTAAGTTCATTGCGGACTTCCTGCATGATGCATTCTCAAACAAGATGTACCAGAAGGGTTGTCGGCTCCATTTAATGGTATTTTTGTACTACTCTTTTTGCAAACACTCCTAGCTCCTTGAGCATGCATGGCAACCATGATGGTGACATTGTGGCAACTGCCACCATAATAAGATGGCAACTGCCAACATAACTAGATGGCAACTAGCAGAAATACATGGCAACTCTTTTCCTTCTTCATGCCCTCCAACTTGATGATTGACGGATCATGCGTTAGCTTCTTTTTTGCAAAATACCATGATGGCAACTCATATTTTTTCTTTTTAAATTGTTGTACATCAGCTCATGTACGTCGATCGTCTTGATCTATCTACTGTGGACTTTACTGGGATAGGAGGCCCGCCGCCTCCACACAAGTTTGCTGTTTCTGCGTGGACTTATGACGCTGTCAAGGCGGTGCTTGCCGCAGACAAGATAACTGATACGAAATACGGGAAACTGCAGGTTAGTTCTGCCTTCTTTGTTTGCACGGCATTCTTTCATTTTTGACGCTGCATAACATATGAAAAAAATCCCCCTACGGCAACCGTCCGTGGCCAACAAGAGATGACTACCTTGTTAGCCATGGCTATCTGCGCATCGTATCCATGTCTTACGCCACATGGCAACTTTGCCATTCATTTTGAAACTTCTATCCTACACCTCTTTTTTGTTGCAATACATGAACTGTTAGTTAGTGTTCATTGTTTTCTATCTTTACATGCTAGCTGTTTTTTCCAGCTGATGGCCAAGCATGCTATAGACTACAGCGTGTTTGGTGGGCCTCACAACTTTGGGAAGTGGATGGACGTGCACTCAGCTCCGTCTTGTCCTGTTGAGGTAATCAAGGATATATATCTATGGTTGTGTTTGGTTTATTTTGATCTTGTGCACGCGACTTTAATACGGTTGGTTACTGCTGTTTCTTGTTTCGCGCACAGGCGAGGGCACCTGTTGAGCATCTAATTGGGCAGTTTGCATCCGGAATGACCAGCTTGCTCGGGAAGTTGGTTGAGGGTTGGACGTCCCTTAATGGCTTTGACAGCGACGCGGTTGCGAGGCAGTTCACTCCATTCGTTGCAGAACGGACACATTGGCCAACTGGTTGCCGTGGTCGGTACGACTACAACAGCTTGCAGGAGCTTCCTGACACACAAGATGAACTAGATGGAGATGCTGCTCTCGACAAGGACGACGACGATGACATGGAGAACGTGCAACATGACACCGACGATGATGAACATGTCAACGCTCGTGCAAGTGGTAAGAAGGGCAAGGGTGTACCAGATGTCCCTTCACCGAAGAAAGTCAAAGAACAGACAGCTGCGAGAGGCAAGGGGGTGACGCCCTCAAAGAGGGGGAGGGATCCAGAGGAGGTTGGGCAGGGCTCTCCTGTCAAGAGACCTAGGACCGATCCCTTAGCTGCTAGGAGGAGGTTCGACTTCTACTTTAGTGTTTTATTTTGTCTATCCTTTCGAACAGACTGACCCCCTTTTTCCATTTGTTTTTGCTAAGCGTGGCAACGATTTTCGTGTCTGACACTTGGCACCTTTTTTTGCCTCTTTCTTATATGTGCAGCGAGGCGACAGCTGGTGGACGAGCAGTTACGAAGAAACAAGCACCAACGCCAACCCGTGTTTCTGCTCGATTGAACAAGGGTGCCCCTATTGCTGGTGACACGCATTCCACTAGGTCATCTCCTCATACGTCGACGTCCAACACCGGTGATCCCGTCGTGTTGCCAGATTTGAGGAAGACAGTCAAGAAGTAGGTTATCCATGTTCTTTCTTCATTGCCATATTTGCTATATTTTTGCCTTTCAATGCAGCTGTTCAGATTGCCACATGGGCTACTGCCATCGGTCCCACATCGCAACTACTGTTTCTCCCATGCTCTTTTTCTTCTTACTACATGGCGACTCCTGCTTGTTTTGCATGGCAACTGCTAACCAGGCAAAATGGAAACTCTTATTCCACCTACATGGCAACTACCAGCTTTTCCATCTGTTTGTGCACTCATCCACACCTAGTTTTGAAATGGCAGTCCTGGCACATCATACATTTCTTACATTTTTTAAGATGTCTACCATGGCAACTGCTGCTTGTTATGCATGGCAACTGCTAACTGGTCCACATGGCAACTCTTATTCCACCTACATGGCAACTAGCATCTGTTCATCTAACAATGTTCGTGTTTTTTTTTCGGGGTGAAGAAGACTACCACACGCGTGACGAAGCAGAACCCCAGAGACCCACTCGAACGCATACACTCAAAGTGTCGACAGGTGGCAACTCAGACGTTCATCAGGCGCCAGTGCACAAACCTGCTGCTACACCGTCCACTGTTCCCACTAGCTCTGATGCAAGCGGCCGAACATCTCCGCCGGTTGCAGATGTGCAGGCTACGACAGCAGGCATCCGTACATCTGGGAGTAACGAGTCGGTATCTGCCAGGACTGTTGAAATATTGCCCACTCTGCTAGCAATGAAGGATGCTGATGTGAGCCATGCGACCCGATCAGCAAGTGTTGAAGTGGACGCCCCCGAGATCAACCTAAGCAAGGAAGATTCCCGCTCATCTGACACGGATTCCAAGCGCGTGGGTGGTGGCACTTCTTCGTCTACGAAAGAAGGGGCTGAGGATACAGTTCATAATGATATGCCATCCATAGGTGAGACTCTTGGCACAACAGCTCCAGCTTCTGGTGCTCCAGAGGTTGCCAAGGTGACCGTTACACGAGCTGGTCTTCCACCTAGGCGTCGTAGCCCTCGCAAGCAATCTGTAGACACACCCAACGCGCCTGCTATTGCTAGGAGCAGCAGAGATGACTCTGGTTATGTGCCTGCGTCCACACTATTCCCACCACCTGCCAGAAGCAATGTTATGGAGAGAACGGAAGACCGGAGTACAACCGACCCAGGTGGCAAGCCGGGCACGACTGACGGAGGTGAACATGCGGAGCAGACTGCGTCTTTACCCGCAGTGGACAACCCCAGCTTAAATCTGCGCAATTTTAAGCTCCCAGTCAACATCAGTGTCCCCTACAGCCCAAACAAGAAGATTGTCAAGAAAGCTGCGACTGATACCGCTGACAGCACGCCCCGTCCTATGAATAAGCCTGATGACTCTGCAGCAGCCGATGCAGAAATGTTTGTTGATCTTTCACCCTTGGATTCTGCCCAGCAAGCTGTTCGCGGTCCGGCCAGTAGGCAGAAGAGGCACCCAATGGCCTTCACCCCACCGAGCTATAGCCTTGGCATTGATCGCAGTCAAGATGAACCAGTGGTGCAAGATCCTTCACCAGTTGCCTTTGCTTTCCCGGCAGGCATGGCCCCAATGATGGTGCAGCCAATGGTCGAGGGCAAGAAGGCTGTGAAGTTCGCAGAGCCGGTTGTGCAAGGTACATTTCTTTATCCGTTTATCATATTCGTGTATACATCTTTTTAGTCTGACTTTTATTCCAAGCATTTTTTTGGGTTCTCACTTATGATGGCAAATGTTATCTGATGGACATGGCAACTGGATTTGCTTGCACGCTGTCACCTACATTTTTCTGTTGCCATACTCCATTTTTCCATTCTGCAAGCACATGGAAACTGTAGTTGATACATCATGGCAACTGTAGTTGTTGTCACATGGCAACTACAATGCATTGCACATGGCAACTGGAGTTGCCTGCACATGGCAACTCCCTACTTTCTGTGCCTACATCTCATATTTCTGCAACCTTTATTTCAAACTAGATTTGTTTTTTTTCCAAGGATTCCTAACCCACTTTTTTGATCCGTGCAGCCACCCCTGAGGAGATTACGCCGTCACTTGATGAAGCTTACCGCTGGATTGAGGAGGCAGCATTGCAGAGGAGGTCCTCACGAGGTGAGGGCCAATCAAGTTCCAACGTGCCTGCTGAGTCCGTATCTGAGGATACCATTAGAAGCGCCACCCCTGGTTCTGTGAGGCAGCGTAGGGTAGTTCACGCGCCACCCGCGGATGATTATGAGCCGGAAGTCAAGGCCACAAAGGATCAGAACCAGTTGTACGAAATTGTCAAGCGCTTTGGAAATGCGAGGTCCAACAGCAATCACATGAAGGAGCTGAAAGCGTAATGACCACACCCACATAAACCTCTCATTTGCTTTGCTCTTTTTACTATTCATCCTTTTGATATTTCTAGATATGCTCCGTTTATGTTTTTTTTTTTTCACTTAGTAGACATGATTCTTTCATGTTATATCATTTTCATACAGCTCATGTTTGGACAGAACCAAGATCATACAATGTGATGCGACGTACGTTGACCTGGGTGATCTTGCCGAGTCTGTGAGGCCACTCGGTAAAATGTCGAAGAATGTAGTTGCATGTGGGATTGACTTCATCAACAGGCATATGGATATGTCTCCCGACAAAACAATCATGCAGTACACTGTGACGTGCAAAATATGGGATGGTGACTTCCACCACAAAATCCTGAGGAAGCATTTTGCTGCGCATGGTGATTTCAAGCTCACAATGAAGAAATGTGTGAGTACTCCTTCCTTTTTTGCACATTTTCTTTCCTCCCATGTTATTTTTTGCCAGTAGCTATGCTTCAGATGTGGGCTACACCCTGTTTTGTGACAGCTGTTTTATGTGGCAACAGCTGCCATGTAAAATGACTTCTGATTTGCTTTCCTAATACAACCTATGTGGCAACTTCAAACTAAAATACATGGCAACTTTGTTCATACATGGACGGCAACTTATTTTAATTACCCACTACAACTAAACATTATACGTTGGTCCACTTTTCTTGGACCCTTGATGCTTTCGTAGTCACTCATGTGCCTGTTAGTGTAACCGGTGATATCTTTACATGTCATTTTCCCAACTACATCATTTCTGTTCTTAATGTGAGCTCTGCTTCTTTTCTTTCCTTCATTTTTGTTTGCAGGTCTTGTTCCCCATGTTCCAGGAGCTTGCACCACACGACCCACACGACAAGTGTGGTCACCACTATGTGATCTGCCTTGACCTGAAGAACCAACGTTTTGAGGTGCTTGATTCAATGCGTTCAGAAGCTGATGCAGACCTTACTACGCATGTTGAATACTTCATCAACAACCTCAAAGAGACATGGAACCGTCACTATGAAAACTCAAAGGTCCAGATCAGACATTTTCCAATTGAGTACGTGGCGACTACGAAGCAAGGAAACCGGTATTTTCCCATCTTTTCTTCATGTGTCCTCCAAACCAATGCTCACCCTCTCTTTTTGTCACCTCTGAATTGAAGTTTATGATTTTTTTTCTATATGTTCTTGTGAGTTAACCTGACTCTTTTCTTGTTTAGGCATGACTGCGGCTTCCACACGTTGGAATACCTTGCAAAGTGGGAAGGTCGACGGGTTCCTGTCGTCACAGCTGCAATGGTCGTCGAGCTCCGCAAAATTTACACATGGAACTGGTTGATGAATGAAGATTTCAACACGCGGTCCAACGCACGTGAGTTCATAGAGGAAGCTGTGAAGAAAGCCGCCAAGAAGTACAAGTGATCACGTGGTGCTCCTGACCGAACGCCTACCTTACATTCTGTTGCAGAGGAATGTAAGGTATTACCTTGTTTTTTCAAAACTATGTCCGTGTAATATGCTATGACTGCATCTCCCCGTAGCCTAGTATACAGTGGTGGCGTGTGAGTGACATTTGAATAGTTTGTAATATATGTGTGGATGTGAACCTACTTAGGTTTGACAGCAGATACGTTTATGTGTTTTCAGTATTATTATGTGCTTGTGGGTTGGTAGTACCAGCATGGTCTTTTGAATGCATCCTTGATGTCTGAAAACATGGCAAATGTAGTTGATCAGTCATGGTTAGTGAAAGTTATCGTTCTTTCTTGTTTGGCTTTTTGGGTTTTTTGCACTGCTAACTGTACCGGCTAGCATGGTAGTTTGATCACGAAGCAGTAACCTGTGCGGTTGCTGCACGAGACCGTTTCAGCTTGGTTCCCATAGTTTGCACCACAATACAATATGTGTGACTAAAATGCGCTGACTGAACATGGAAATCTACGCGGTGAAGATTCAGTACAACTAACATGGCATGTTCAGTACAACTAACAGTAAAAAATAACACGGCAAATTCAGTAAAAATAACATGGCAAATTCAGTAGAAATGGCATGGCAGATTCAGTAGAAATGGTATGGCAGATTCAGTAGAAATTGCATGGCAGATTCAGTTCAAGTAACATGGCAAATTCAGTGCCGTACACGTGGCAACTGCAGCTATTCCTTCATGGCATTTTTATTTCAGATTCTGATGCACTTGAAGAGTCATTCTCTAGTTTTTACAAAATTTAGAACATCTAGATTACAAAAAAAATGTCACCATGGACTAAGTCAAAGTGCTCCAATGTTGTTTACGGATTGCCCGTCTCTTTCTTTGGTTTCTTGTGTTTTGCTTGAATCTCCAATCCCGATTTGTATCTTATCTCTTTTGAACGCCCTTTTGTGATGGAACGGGGCGGGTTCCTAACCTGTGTTTGTGTGCTTGCTGTTCCAGATCCTACCTCCGAGTTTTCAGATGATGGCCCTGTGGACGAAGGCACACTTGATGTGCGGGGGAACCTGTGTAAGGCTTCCTCAGCTTTCCTCTTCTTGATCTCATCAAGCTCTCTTTTGAGGGCCTTCCTGTGTTTTTCTGCGACCCTTGCTGTCTCATCACTCTTGCACGCTTCATCAATTAGTTCAGCATAGTTCTTTGTCAACACAACGTGCCTCACGGCTTCCATGGTTGACTCTGGTCTCTCGTCATGCACGGCCAAAACTGCGTTTGATGTTTGCGGCGCCAATGCGTCGTCAGCGTCCCAAGTCCATCGCCGCCTTATGAAATGGCGGGGCATTCGTGTCACCGCGTTCAAGTCCATTACTTTTAGAATGTGACAGCACACAATCCCGTCCCGTTCGAATTTGCAGCATTGGCAGTAGTATTCGCCTTCGCTTATCGATGCCTTCACAAACTAGTTCCTTCCCTTGTCTGGGTCTTCAGGTTCTGAATCCGGCATGCCCATGATAGAACACACCTTGAACGTATGTTCGTCCACCTGGAAAGCCGTGTACATGCTGGCACGCTTTATTTCTTCCTGGAATCTGCAAGTTTTGTGTGGTTTTTGTTAAACTCTTGTGTGAAGTTTTTTTTAGCACCTTTTGTTTGTTGTGGCCAATGGAATTACAATTCGTTCAAACATGGTAACTACAGTTCATTAAACATGGCAACTGCAGTTCATTTAAACATGGCAACTGCAGTTCATTAAACATGGCAACTGCAGTTCATTTAAACATGGCAACTACATAACAACTTCAATTTGGCATTTGCATTCCATACCATCATGGCCAGTGGAATTTACATTTCATTAAATATGGCAACTGCAGTTCATTAAACATGGCAACTGCAGTTCATCAAACATGGCAACTGCAGTTAAGCAAACATGGTAACTGTAGTTGAGTAAACGTGGCAAACTGCAGTTCATTAAGCATGTCAAACTGTAGTTCATTAAGCACGGCAACTACATATCATGTTTACTCTGTACCTAATGGCTACTTTTCAACACAATCATCATTTTCAAATAAGCATTTCAGCTGCATTGCATTCTACATGGCACCTGGTACCTTCATGATTTGTGCAAATAAGATTGTAACACAACTGACTTACTTGTTAAAAATCGTGTTGGTGTATATCTTGCTCATCTGCCTCTCCATTGCTAAATACGTTAGCAATTTTGGCTGCTTGAGCGCGGTGTTTGCTTCTTGCTATAGCTCGGATCCCAGTATTTTTTGTTGCAAAGCGGTGTACTGCTTGGCAAACTGTAGCAATGAGTTGCCAGGGCTCACGTACCGCTTTTTCAAAACAGCGTTGAACCCCTCACTGCGTTGTGTAGTCTGCAGAAACGGGAAGATGCACTGCATGAAGTAGGCCGGCACCCAGTACATTCGCTTCTCCCACAAGCTAGCAAGCGTCTCGTGGTCTTGGACTTGATATGTTTCAATCATAGCCATCCAGCTCCTTTCAAACTCCTCCACCGTCAAGCTGTGGTCCACGCACAGCTCGAATGCCTTGTGCAGGTCTGGACGGTCAGCAAAGAACGGTCCTAGTGTCTCCTCAACCTTCTTTATAATGTGCCACCTGCAGTGCCTGTGCACTGCCAACGGAAAGACCTCCTCTATGCCTGCACGCATGCTAAAATCCTGGTCTGTTATTATGTTCATCGGAGCAAGTCCACCCATGCACTCCAAGAAGGTCTTGAACAGCCAAACGTACCCATCCGTGTCTTCGTTCCGAACGAGCCTGCATCCGAACTGCAATGACTGATTGTGGTTATTTATTCCTATGAATGGAGCGCATGGCATCTTGTACATATTAGTGAGATATGTCGCGTCGAAACAAATTGCAGTCTCGGAAATGTTTGTAGGCTCTTCTTGCAGCACCATCCACCCAATACATGTTCCTGACATGGTCCTCATCGTCCAATCTTATCCTTAGAAGAAATCTTGATCTTCTTTCGCTTTCTCATCGAAGTAGGCTATCGTGGCTTCTATGTCAGCCAACTTGCTTTCTCTACGGTACTTTGCCTTTAGGTTTGTGACGTCTGCTGGTAGGTAGGGCATGCTACTCAGAGACCCCTTTTTGTTGTGGATGAGGGAGAGTATCTGCACCATTCTTGATGGACCGACATTACAATCATGTAGCAGCTTTATGAATTTCTTCTCGAGGGGGGTGAATCCTCTGTGGGCGGTCAGAAATTTTACCAGGTCAAACTTCTTTATTAACTCGTGGTTGTGCTCGTCAAAATATTCAGTGACCACCCACTGTGCTCCATCTACATTCTGCTTACACCGGACAGGGCATTCCGTCTTGACAATGATACCTCTCTTTCGTTCCGGAACGACAGGCGCATCACCTTTGCCCTTCTTGTTTCTTCGTGCCTTGTAGCACCTCATCTCACCTCTGCGGTACTCGTTAGTTTTTTAATTTTCCTATGGTATTCGGTGTTGACCGCAAACCCATGGAACTTTGCATATGTCTGGTAGAATTCCTTTGCATCTTCAAACGAATCAAATCTCTGCCCAAGATACGGTGGCTGGGGTACCATGATTTCTGATTGCCCACCATCTTCATCCTCTTGTGCTTCGTCACCGATTTCATCATTCACTTCAGTATCGGCGGCTGTTTCACCTGCTTGAGTGTTGCTTGTGCTGGTGTGCACAGGTGTGCTTGTCGGTATTGCTGGCACGATTGCCATTTCCGACACTGACTCGGCATTGTTTGTGGCATGAGTGTTGGCTGGCTGGTGGAACGCGTCTTCCGTGCGCTCAGAGCTCCCCGCAGTAGATGTCCCCGCGCCGCTGTTAATTGTAGTTGAAGCTCCTGCATTAAAAAATCAGGTACGAGTGTAAGATTTTGCTTGAATGTCATGTGTATCGTAACGGAGTACAGCAACTGCATGTGATTTTGCATGACATCATTTCACACAGCAAGCCGTGAATCTGCATATGGCCATGCATGGCAACTGTAATTCTCCAGTAATGGCAGCTACAGTCCAACCACATGGCAACTACCGTTGCCAACACATGGCAACCAGCATCTTTTAGCTTCGGAACTTGTAGCATATAGCAATGGCAGAAATAGTCCAACACACATGGCAACTACTGTTGCCCACACATGGCAACCAGCTTCTTTCAGCATCAGAACTTGCAGCACATAGCAATGGCAGATACAGTCCAACATACATGGCAACTACTGTTGCCAACACATGGCAACCAGTATACTCTAGCATCAAAACTTGTATTCTAGGCTTGAGCTCAATACGCAGATGTGAACAATCATGAATGTTGCACACACTCTTATAGCAATTGGCAAATCCCGAAGACAATATACGACTCTTTTGCACATGACCACTTGGTAGCATTTTTTGTTTGTTTTTTCCACCACCACCGTTACAAATCTACTTTTCTTCACATGCTATTCCCCACAAAAGCAAATGCAGTACTTTTTTTGTTTTCACTTTTTTTACCTTGTTGTGCCGCATGTGCCGATCTTGTGTGGTCTGTCATTCCAATTTGATGTGCTCTATCTGCAATAGCGCTTTCCTGCAACTGTGAAGCTTGCCATGAGATGTTTGCCGATGTGGTTCCACCGTAACAACCTGCGATCATGGTAGCAGTTGGTCATTGCATGGCAATTGTAGTTTGTTCAACATGGCACATGTAGTTTGTTCAACATGGCACATGTAGTGGTCCAACCATGCCACACAGATTTGTTCACACTTGTCATCCATGGTTGTTTAGACATTGCAGTCACATTTGATTATACATGGCAACTGCAGTTGTCCAGGCATGGCAACTGTAGTTTGTCCAGCCATGGCAACCGAAGCTGTCCAGGCATGGCAACTGCAGCTGTCATATATGTTCCTTTCTCCTAACTCACTGTCCACAACTTCACTTTCATGCACTCACCTGTGTACGACATTGATGGCAGGTACATGGTTGCTGCCTGATGCCACGTGCTGCATGAAGGTCCTACATTTTTTCCGATATAACGCGTGAGTCTTTTGCCATCCTTGCAAGTTTAATTTCATGTCCACAACAATAAGTTCCTTTTCGTATGCGTTACCTTGATTTGCCACATTAGCTAGCTGAAGTTGGTTGCCTGTACATTTGTCAGCGTTACCGCCCTGTGACGAAACTTGCCATGCTGCCCCCCTGATTGTGGTTTGGTCATAAGAACCTGCTAAAAATAGATTGTAGGACATAAGTAGAATGACATCTTCATCGTCACGAACATGGCAACTGTTTCTTCTTTGTTTATCATGCATCGTACCGATGCCCGCGTAGTGCTCTAGTAGTGGCAGCAATGGCCCTGAAGAAATGGGTTGATTGCACTCTGCTGCATCCCAAGGTGGCGTTTCCGGCCTTTGAGAAAGCCAAGGATCAGTGCCATCTTCGTGATTCATTCTTCTACTTTTTCTTTTCTGCCACTGTGCTTTTAGTCACTGCATGAACAAGAACGCATCAACAATCCGCAAAAAGCGTTCTTGCTGTTTGCACGTAGAAGATAACACGACAATCTCATAACATTTCAACCAACACCTCATGGCAAGTAGGACATGCACATCCATTTTCTTTTCTGAATTCTGGATGCCATCTATCATTTTGAAGCGATGGCAACAGAAAATAAAATAGGATGGCACGCAATAATATAACATGGTGGCAACTACGGACAACGATAGATGGCAACTGACGTTAGATACAAGTGGCAATTATTTTTCCTCCCTCCCCATGCCAAATTCCTCCTTTCTCTCCCTATTTTATAGTGATTACTACGCTACCAACTACTCGCATCAAGCCAACCCAGAAGCTTGGCACAAGTCTAGCATAGTATATGGCAGGTCTGGCGTATGTTGGTGGGCAAATGCAAAGACACACAAATTCGTGGGGTGTTTGCCCTGATAGCGTGGATCCTGTCGCCATCTTCGTGGGCAAACTTTGCAAATTCAGATTTCTGGACAAAAGAAGGTCGAGAAACAGAAGGAGATCGGAGATCCACCTGTTTTAGCTCGTCGTCTTGGGAGGGCGGGGTTGGGGTGGGAGGGGGTAGGGGTGGGGTGGGTGGTTAGCGGTGGGAAAGGCGCTAGGGATCTGCTCTGGTTGCCATGGCAACCAGAGAAGAAAGGCGACGGAGGTAGGGGATCGAGAGGTGCGAGACAATGGCGGCAGGGCGGACTGGGGATCGGAAGGAGCCCGGGACGGCTGACGTGCTGGGTCATGCGGGCAGCGCGGTCGTTTGGCCCGGACGTGTGGGCGGTTTTGCCACACACCGGACGTGCGGGCTGTGGCTGCGCGCGCCCGGACGCGGTCGTGCGGGCGGGTTCTTCTCCATGCCACACGAGGCGTGCGGCACAACCACCCGATACACCACACGTGTGGCATTTATCGGTGTCCTTTATTCAATGCCACACTAATTTTTGTTTTTCTGTAACATATGCCAAGCTTACCAAAAGTTACTCGAGCATTTAGCAAAATACGAATCGCTACAGAGGACAATTTAGTCACTTAGGGAAGGCACAAAGCTTATAAATCACCACCCAGCTAGGTTAACACATTACAAGCTTAACACGTTCCTTGACATGTTTGTTGATTGGATCATGTCAGCAACAGGGTCAGGGAGAATTCAAGCCTGCGACAGTTTTATTAGCAACAGGGCCAGGGGCTTGAGATGGGTGGAGATGGCAGTGCGCATGTAGACGTTGGGTCTCTGCATGTCGAAATCCGCCACCCTCAGCAGCTCATCTTCTTGATGTCAACAGCAATCACCTGCGACGTCCTGCAGTCCTGGCTGCTGGCATTGGTCAGGAGGTACAGGACGTCGTCCTCGTGGGAGCTGAGGATGGGCTTGCAAACAAAGAGAGACTGGGGCAAGGCATAGTTGGAGATTTCATGAGAACTGAGCTGGTACTCCTCCTTGAAATGCAGGTTATCCAATTCCAGACCCCCCTTGAGGCCCTCCAAGGTCCATGTGACCACCGTCCAGCCACTAGGGGTCTGGGAGCACCGGCCGGGCTCGGCGTGGACCTGAAGGTCGACGAACCTGATGATGCCGGAGTCTTTCACTGAGACGATGTCCCGGAAATGGTATGCCATGTCGGTGCCCAGAGGGAGATGATTCCGCGGCTGCCTCGGCTTGGGAAGGGGGAGGTATTGAAGCGGGGTGCAGGGGGTGTCTCCGGCGAGCACGTCGTAGAGGAGCATGCCCCTCCACAGGTCGACCCAGCCCATGACCCTGCCACTGGAGCCACCAATGGCGATCACCATGTCGCAGCTGTAGTCGTCCGGCGGCGGCGGCTGCGGAGAAGCAGCGGGCCTGCGGCTCCAGAAACCGGCCTCGGAGTCGTAGGCGCACAGGTAGTACCCGGAATGGTCCGGGCAGAAATAGTCGTAGGCGAGCGTGGCAATCCTGTAGGCATCAGCACCATCCTCGTCGTTGCCACGGCGGTAACGCACGATGCCGATATCACTGGCACAGAAGCAGAAAGTTCCCATGGTCGGCATCATGCCGTCGCTGAGCTGCGGGAGCCGGGTGAGCCGCGGCTTCCCCGGCGGCGAGGGCGCCGCGTCGTAGACGAAGTAGTCGTGGTTGCCTATGCGGGTGTGGGAGCAACGGTCGTCGCCGTGGCAGAGGGTGAGGAGGGCGAGCTTGCCGTCCGTGGCGATCATCCGTGGCTCGCCGACGAACAGGCGGGGGTGTCTTCTTCTTCTTCTTTGCCGTGGTCGGCGGGGCAGTGGGCGAGGCAGCAGAAGTGGGAGACGCGGGGCGGCTGGGTGAGGCAAAGGGTGACCTGCAGATTGATCTGCTTGCCGTCCAGGTCCCGGGTGAACTGGCAGTCGGCGAAGGTGTGGTTCTCCTTGTCGGCCATGTAGGCGGCCTTGTCCAGGAGGACCTCCCCCCAGTCCCAGTCAGAGTCACTCGCCGCCGCCGCATCATCGGCCGCCGGCGGACGCAGCGAGGCTTCGTCATAGCCTTTGAGCGACATGGTGGATCCAGATCTCGCACAGGCTTTGACGATTGTCCTCCTAGGAGTATTTATTCGAAAACACTAACGCCCACATGTGTGGGCGTTAGCTAACTCGCCCACACGCCTCGATCGCCATCCAGTGTCTTTTGCACGAATCTTGGCACGAGAGGGCTGATTTTGTGTGCCACGTGGGACAACTCGCGTGTGTGGCATATGAGGGAGTTCGCCCGCATGCTGTTTTCCCTCCGAGGTCAGCGATTGCGACTCGGGGCGTGCGGCGGAACTGCCGTCGCGCCCGCACGCCCCGCACGACTTCTGTCCCCCATCTCCCACGACTGCCCATTTTCCCACTCTCCCACACCCAAGTGTCATTTGCCATGTTTTTTGCAGGTTACATGGCAACCGTCCTATTCGTGATTGTAAGCAGATGGCAACTCTCTTTTACCCCGAACATGTTATTGTTGCCACGTCTGTTTTTGTAGCGCTACATGGCAACTGTCTAGTGTTAGTAGGTGGCAACTCCTAAAGATACCACCGTAGTCCACATGCCCGTCTCCTCTCCCACACACCAAAAGCTATCAGTTGCCATGTGTCTTTGTAGGGTACATGGCAACTGCCCTAGTGTGCTTGTAAGCATATGGCAACTCTCTTTTACCCCGGACATGTTTTTTGCCATGTTTTGTAGTGCTACATGGCAACTATTGTTAGTAGGTGGCAACTCCTAAAGTTTTCAAATCATGGCAACTGTAGTAGACCAGACCATACATGGCAACAGCTGCAGTTGCCCAAAAATGGCATCCGGCACTTGACCTAAGATGGCAACTGCAGTTGAGCAACCATGGCAACTGCAGTTGTCCGACATGGCAACTGCAGTTCAGCGACATGGCAACTGCAGTTGCCCGACATGGCAACTGCAGTTCAGCGACATGGCAACTGGAGTTACGAGCAACCATGGCAACTGTAGTTGTCTGACATGGCAACTGGAGTTACACGTGCATGGAAGAGGGTCCGGACCATAGCAATCGCGGCGGGACGCGTGGTTACTGCCACGCGGGTCGTGTGGCTCGCAGGCGGGGAGGGGCGACGGCCGAGATGGGTCGTGCAGGCCGCGTGGTCGCTCGCCCGGACGTGCTCATGCGGGCGATCGCGCCGCACACCGAACGTGCGGGCTGTGGCGGGGTGCGCCCGGACGTGCTCGTGCGGGCGGGCCTGTGTCGATGCCACACGGGGCGTGCGGCAGATACCCCGTAGATGCCACACGTGTGGCAGTTATTGGCGCCCTATTTATTTAGCCAGGACGAGTTCCGAATCCGATACAGGTTGAAACAGTTCCGATACAGGCTGAAATTGGCAGGGCACAAATCTTGACTTCCCGTACGATCTTCTATAGCTAGACTTGTAGTATGCCTTAGATCTTGGGTCCTCACACACATTAACTGGAATCCACATCCAAACACAGTGACCCACGTCCTTGTGTTGAGATTAAGCCAGACGAGTATACAATTCAGGCTGAAATTGGAACTCCACATCGAAGTATTAGCATTAAGTGGAATCTCAGATCTCGGCTCCCAACACACATTAACTGGAATCCACATCCATTTGTAATGACCCACGTCGTCGTGTTCATCCCCGGGGATTAAGTCAGACAAGTATGCAATACATGCATGTGACATGTCAAGCTGGAATCATATCATAATAAAAGAGAAGACCTGATGACATCTCACCGAGGACTTGCTTATTTATAACTAGTCTTCAAGGTCCTTCTAATTTACTGCAAACGAATTATTAGCATCTTGATGATGCGATCTGATCCTTACATGTGAGGTGGTGACCGAGATAAACTTTTCAGTAACATGTTGCGCCCCACCGTAGCTGGTAAAATAATTTGGAGAGTGTCATGAGCGGAAAGGAATGATAGTGCAATCTGCGGGGACGATCGTCGGTGAATTTGATCAAACATGCACATGGCACACATAAATACGAAACTGAAATAATAATTCATGGTTATGCGATTGATAGGCTTGCGAAGACTCACCCGCTCACCGGAGATCCTGTGGGCGACTTATCTCACCACCCTAAGAAGGAATAATCGTCTCTGTTTCCCTTGGGCGTCCTGCTCAACTCGCATGGAGTTCAGGAATGAAGGGCCAGGGGGTAGCCGTGGTACATCCAGAAGGTGCTAAACCAAAGATAACCTTAATAAGACCATTTGTCCTCAGTAAGGCGTAGACATGACGGTGAATACTTTTAAAAGAATCATTCAAGGAGTAGCAGCACTCATGTGCTCTTATTGCATCCATGCCATGTGCAATAGCTGTACTCATGTGCTCTTTGGCATGATGTATTAGTTATCTCGAGCATGAGCCTACTCATGTGCTGTTGCCATTGCCGATCTGTAGACCAGTATGAAGTCAGAATCATCGTCATTATATATTCTAAACAGAGAAGTCAATGGAGAGATAGCCAATCAACAAGCTGGGACTAATCGTAAAGACTTGAAGCAAGACTTGGTACTTGGTAGCTTTCTATGGATGCTATAAATACCCCTCGCCAAATCAAACAAGGCAAAAGAAAAGCTGTCCTCTCTCACCCCCCCACCACCACCACCAATGGCCAATTTCAAGATCACTAGTTACGCCGGCGTACTGGTGGAAAACAGCAAGCTTGACTTCCAAAGCTTGTATTTGCGCAGGATCATTTCTGGGGATAAGAAAAACCAGTATGTAGTGATAGATGGATTTGGTACTACTGACCTTGGTCTCACAACCATCAACGACTGGGCAATATATGATGGTGTGGCCCCTGGCGCAAAGCTAGTCGCTCGTGCAAAAGGCATGCGTATGAATGCTGCTGGCTGGTGCAATTTATTCATCATAGTGTTCGAGCTTGACAGGTAACTTGTATGTGTTTTGTCCTGTAATGTGCTAACATGTTACATTTTTTTAGCATCACATTGTCTTGGTACATGTATATGATATTTGTGAACCACATAGGTTCAAAGGATCCACGCTTGAGGTAATGGGAGCAACTACTGATGAACAAGGGGAATGGGCTATTGTTGGTGGGACTGGTGACTTCACTATGGCGCGTGGTGTCATCCAGAGAAAAATACATCAAAAAGAAGCTGATGGAGATGTATTAGAGCTTACTATCGATGCATTCTGCCGCATGAAGGTGAGTGCTTCTACTACTTCCGACACCGCCAACCAGGCGCAGTCCAAGAGGGCGCCAGCTCCTCACATGTTCCGGGAGATTGTTGCCGGGGAGAAGGTCACCAATGTAGCTGCACTGGAAGATCAGGTTTCCACCGGGATCTTCTTGACTGGGAAAACAAAGGTTTACTTCTTATGAACATGAACCAAACTATATGATATGGAAAGATTTACCTTCTGAACATGGCTTATGCTTCAAACTTTCTGCAATGGTGCAGAAGTACTGGGTGGATGAGAGGACTAGGCACAACTGCTTCATGCTGTTCCCCAGAGGCCTGGCCATCACTTGGAGCGAAGAACCCCAATACTGGACTTGGCAACCCCTGAAAGAAGGAAGGTAGTTAAGAATCATAAACATGTGTATATGTATACATTATCACAGTTGTTCATGAATCATAAACATATGTATATGTATACACTATCAGCTATTTTCATTTGTTCATGCATCTTGCCTCAAGAATTATATCTACTTACCATGTTCTGAAACTGACATGTTACCATCAGTGCTGCCGAAGCTGGAATCGAGATGGTGGCGCTGAAGAACGTCTGCTGGTTGGAGGTCCAAGGGAAGCTGGAACTGCCCCATCTCACACCAGGAGTCACCTATGAGGTTTTCTTCGAGGTGATGCTCGACGATACGGCCTACGGGTGGTCGACGCCGGTGAACTTCCGGCTCAAGTTCCCCGACGGGACGATCCAGCAGCACAAGGAGAACCTGCAGGAGAAGCCCAGGGGGGAGTGGCTGCAGGTCAAGGTTGGGGAGGTTAAGCCACACAATGGGCAGAATGGAGAGGCAGAGATCTCCATGATTGAGTCTGATGGTGGGCAGTGGAAGAGGGGGCTCCTCATCAAGGGCATCAAGATCATCCCAAAAGAATGAATGGCTTGGTTGTGTTCTGTTACCAACCATCGTTGGCTGCTGTTTGTCAACTGCCCTAGCCCCCCCTAAGATCAGTTTGATGCATGGGAATAATATTTTCAGTGATATAAAAATTCAAGAGTTCTGAATGAATTTTATGTGGTCATTTATTAATTTATTTTGCAAATTATGTCTTCAAGAAGTTGCACTAGAAAGAATATGAGATCACTTTCCTTGGTTGCTATAAACCTCTAAGTACTGGTTATCTGACTACAAAAAGACTATTTATTCAGTGCTGCACTAACTTCTGTTTTTTTTCTGTAACATATACCAAGCTTACCAAAAATTACTCTTAACATTTATCTAAATACGAGTCGCTACAGAGGACAACTTAGAGAAGGCACAAAGCTTATAAATCACCACTCAGCTAGGTTAACACGTTACAAGCTTAACATGTTTACTGATTGGATCATGTCAGCAACAGAGTCAAGGAGAATTCAAGCCTAACTTGATCAAGGAGTCGTTTAACAGATAACAATGACATGGTCACATTTTATTGTGTCAAATAAGCAAGTATGATTCAAATTACATTGCCACCCCAGAGCTCATGAAAACAAAAAACAAAGCTCTAATTGTCCCACTTTAATGGGATTCTGTTCCCATTTCTCAATCGGCATCAAATGAACAGAGGAAATCTGCTCAACTGAAAATCTGGTAGCCGGACTTGAAATTGTACAACATGGCTTCATGGGCTGATCTTCCATTTTAAGTGGAAGGAAATTCTAAAACGACTGGATGCTAGGTACAGGCCGAGGCATGGGCTTATCTTGCAAGAAATGCTCAAAAAGCTTCAAGGCTTGCCGTGGACGATGGAGGGGAACCTCATGTCCTGCGCCTCGGATTGTCACCAACGTCAAGCCTTTGTACACTTGGCACCAACCAGCAACCTAAGCAAGATACACACCATTAGAGTTTGATGAGCATATATGTAGCAAAATGAAAAGGGAATAAAACTGCCAGTGTTGTTTTAGTACTGTTTCTGACTAACCTCTTCCTCATCATACCACGGATACCAATTAGTGACGGTCGGAAGATATAGTGCATCAATGGAGTATCTTGTACCAGTGAGAGGTACTACGGAATCGGCATCACCACTGTCAAATTTCCAATTTAAACAATTAAAACCACAGAAGGTAGACGGGCTACTTAATACTGTGAGCCATACAGTCAATGATGATCATATATCAACATTGGCACCATTGTTAAGGATTTAAGATCCTGTGTAAATCATGTTTTCAACATAAATTTGGCATACCTGAAGACCCATATTCTTATGCCAGCTGCAATCAGCTCATGGTAAATAGGAAGCATGGACCTTGGTGAATCTTTCCAATATTCAAACAAGACATCACTGTGAAATACAAACAAGTTTAGCGCAAACTATCATTAACAAGAAGGCTTTATGGTCAGTCACCGTGAACTAGTTGTGAGTAAAACAAGATGAAACCAGTTGAACAGACCTGCAGCTAGTCCAGGCATACGGTATTCCAGTGACATTCGCACGAAAAGCTTTCTGCACTTCTGGTAGATTATAGTACTTCGTGGAGTACTGTTCAGTGCAGGGATCATATCCTCTTGGCAACCAGGGCTGCATTTTAAACAGAAAATACTATAAGGAGGCAACATAGGAACTGTTATTATGTTCCAAAGGAATCTCAGACGAGTCTAAA
The DNA here is from genome assembly GCF_018294505.1 of Triticum aestivum. Classification (NCBI taxonomy): domain Eukaryota; kingdom Viridiplantae; phylum Streptophyta; class Magnoliopsida; order Poales; family Poaceae; genus Triticum; species Triticum aestivum. Next base: position 94,828,422 of record NC_057802.1, read on the forward strand.
CAGCTGCATAGTAATTATACCACACTGCTACAGTAGTCTTAGCTTAGTTATCAGCAGAACTATAGTTTCAGTAGTTGATAAGCTCACCCTGCGGCCCTTGATTTGCCTTCGCCTATGAAGCGAGGTCTTCTTACAGGTAGGTGTGTAGATGCTGTATGCGTCGATCAGGCCTTCCTCAGCTTCAGCAACATCATAAATCTTGTTGCATGCCTCGGAAGCGTGTTCAGATGAATCAAATTCACAAGCCAACTGCAGCTTCTGATAGGTGTCATCAGAGATCAGCCCATGCGTCCACCAGTACTCGAACGTTCCAACGAAATCATGGTAATCGTCAATGACCGCATTTCCGACCTACATATCAGACCATATGTAAGAACAAGATGACCAGACAGTTTAAGAGAGCACCAAAAGAAGAGCTCAAGAAGTTCTGACCATGAAGCCTTTGAAGTTCAGGATGGGCTTCCTCACTCCCTTGTTGTTTCTGTACACCAGTTGAGACAACTGAGGGACATAGTGCCCTGAAAAGCAGCCATGGCAGCAAGGGTAAACTATGCAGGCACTGTGGCACATAAACCATATACAGTACATATGATTCCTGCTAAATTCAGAACTGAGCCTCCATCCTAGAATGAACCAATTTTGGTTGCAGTTTACCTCCATAGCTCTCTCCAGCGATGTAGAAATCGCGGTACTTGTACTGTGGAAACCTCTCCAGCCAATTCACCAGGAAAGTGTACGAATCATGAGCTGCACAGCAACATTGGTGTTCATTCAGCACAACACATATCCACTAGAGCAAGTGCAGCACTAGCATCAGGCAAGTAGGTAGTCTGATCTCAATTCACCTGTCTTGTTGTCGCCGGGGGCGAGCAGATCGGAGCTGGTGTTGGAGTAGGAGTACCCGACGCCGGCGGGGGCGTCCAGGAACAGCACGTTCGCCACTGCGACACAACGAACCGATCCACCCCGTGTCAGAGCGCAACACATTTGCCGATCGGACGGGGCGATTGAACGGCGAAAAGGGAGAGAAATCTACTTTTGTTCCAGGAGTACGGGTTGACGGAGAGCGTCCTGCCGTCGGCGTTGATCCGGAAGGCGCCGAGCTCCTCGGAGGCGCCGTAGCCGACGGAGGAGCAGCCGGGCCCGCCGTTGAGCCAGAGCACGAGCGGGGCGGACTCGGGCTTCGCGGCGGCGGACTCGACCAGCCAGTAGAAGAGGGCGCGGCCCGCGGCGGCGTCGACGGTGACGTAGCCCGAGTACATGGAGAAGTTGACCGGCGGCTGGCCCGGCAGGCGCGTGATGCGGTCGGCCGCCGCCGCCGCAGAGGGGGACGCGAGGGAGAGGGGGAGCGGGGACAGCGCCAGGATGGCGGCCAGCAGCACGGCCACCGCCATTGGCGCTCGCGGTGGCTCAACGGAGACCAGGACTGTGTGCTGCGAGGAGTGAGCCAATGGCGACTCGTGAGAGGCGTGGGGGAAGCGTGCAAGGCGTGGAGTGGTGGTTTGGCTTAATTGGACATTTCCTGTTTGGATCGTGTGGTGTACACAACTGCGTCATTCGTCGGCGCATCATTGTCCATGGGCCACCTGAATTTATTTTTTCCACCAGCAATAGAGATTTTTCTTTTTAAAAAATTTCATATGTATTCATCATCAATCGTGGTAGTACAACGAACATCAGAAATAATAGAATTACATTAACATCCATAGACAATATGGCGAGGGCTGCAAGCACTCAAGTGAGCCGAAGGCACACCGCCGTCATCACCCCTCCTTCGTCGGAGCCATGCAAAACTTGTTATATTAGACAGTCGGGAAGTCGTCGTGCTAAAGCCCCATAGGACTAGCACAACAGAATAGCAACCGCCGCCGATGAAGAAAAGTATAGATCGACAACTTAAAGACACAGTAACGTAGACGAAGAAAGACCGGATCCATTAAAGACAACCACCGACTGAATCCTACGTGATCCAGCGGATACACACGTCCACACGCCCTTGGATGATGCTAGATGCACCACCGGGATGGAGGCTATGCAGGGACGTATAAAAACGGAGCCCTCCTACGGTCGGGATCCACCTCACCTCCATGACCCTAAGGCTATAGAAGAACAGGCGACACCGACGGAAGACAGAAGCCCGAGCCGCCTGTTTGCTTGAGGTGAGGCGAAAGATAAGCCGTGAGCACGCTTGCCCAAAAGAGAAGAAAAATGAACTTTATTGATTTAGTAAACAGTCACTTACCTTTTTAAGTTGCTAAAGAGTCATTTACAATAGCTAATGGGAAGTACAGACTAGTCGATGAAGCAGTCCTTAATTTCATTTTCTTGAGAATGGATTTATGACTTGTGTGAAAAAATATTGTGTATTTTTATCTGGATTTTTTCTAGCGAAAAGGAGGCATCCATCTTCGATTTTCATTAAGAGAAACCTTATGTACATTATAAAAGTAAAAGGAAACCTGCAAAAAAATAACAGCCACATGGGAAGAATGCAGGCTTGAACACTCCACCTCGTAGGATAGAGACCTACAACCACCCCACAATTGTGTTGGGGAACGTAGTAATTTCAAAACAAATCCTACGCACACGCAAGATCATGGTGATGCATAGCAACGAGAGGGGAGAGTGTTGTCTACGTACCCTCGTAGACCGTAAGCGGAAGCGTTATATCAACGCGGTTGATGTAGTCGTACGTCTTCACGATCCGACCGATCCAAGTACCGAAAGCACGGCACCTCCGAGTTCTGCACACGTTCGGCTCGGTGACGTCCTCCCCTTCTCGATCCAGCAAGAGGGGCGAAGTAGTAGATGAGTTACGGTAGCACGACAGCGTGGTGACGGTGTTGGTGAATAACAATCTTCGCAGGGCTTCGCCTAAGCACTACAAAAACTATGACGGAGGATAAACTAGAGGAGACTGGGTTGTCGGCACACGGCTTGGTGTTTCTTGATGTGTCTTGGGTGCTAACCCTACCCCTCTATTTATATGTTGAGCCTTGGGGTCGAAACTTGAAGTAAAAGCCTCCACAAAGTCGGTTTCACCCGAAAGGCAAGAGTCCTTCTCGGACTCCAGGGCCAGACGCTAGGGTTCCCGGCGTCTGGACCCAGACGCCAGGGACCCTAGCATCTGGCCCCTGGACTCCGCAAAACTTCCTTTTGCACTTTCCAAAAACCTCGTGGGCTTTCCCCTTTGGCCCAGATAAAGTGTTCTTGTACCCAAACATTTCGGGAAACATCCGGAACCCCTTCCGATGGATTCCGGAACCTTTCCGGAGATCAAACACTACTATCCACATATCAATCTTTACTTCCGGACCATTCCGGAGTTCCTCGTCATATCCGTGATCTCATTCAAAACTCCGAACAACATTCGGTCACCAACATACATAACTCATAGTACTATATCGTTAACGAACGTTAAGCGTGCGGACCCTACGGGTTCGAGAACTATGTAGACATGACCGAGACACCTCTCTGGTCAATAACCAATAGCGGGACCTGGATGCCCATATTGGCTCCTACATATTCTACGAAGATCTTTATCGGTCAGACCGCATAACAACATACGTTGTTCCCTTTGTCATCGGTATGTTACTTGCCCGAGATTCGATCGTCGGTATCTCAATACCTAGTTCAATCTCGTTACCGGCAAGTCTCTTTACTCGTTCTGTAATACATCATCCCGCAACTAACTCATTAGTTGCAATGCTTACAAGGCTTATAGTGATGTGCATTACCGAGTGGGCCCAGAGATACCTCTGCGACAATCGGAGTGACAAATCCTAATCTCGAAATACGCCAACCCAACAAGTACCTTCGGAGACACCTGTAGAGCACCTTTATAATCACCCAGTTACGTTGTGACGTTTGGTAGCACACAAAGGTAAACGGGAGTTGCATAATCTCATAGTCATAGGAACATATATAAGTCATGAAGAAAGCAATAGCAACATACTAAACGATCGAGTGCTAAGCTAGTGGAATGGGTCAAGTCAATCACATCATTCTCCTAATGATGTGATCCCGTTAATCAAATGACAACTCATGTCTATGGCTAGGAAACATAACCATCTTTGATCTACGAGCTAGTCAAGTAGAGGCATACTAGTGACACTTTGTTTGTCGATGTATTCACACATGTATTGTTTCCGATTAATACAATTCTAGCATGAATAATAAACATTTATCATGAAATAAGGAAATAAAAAATAACTTTATTATTGCCTCTAGGGCATATTTCCTTCAGTCTCCCACTTGCACTAGAGTCAATAATCTAGTTCATATCGCCATGTGATTTAACACCAATAATGCACATCACCATGTGATTAACACCCATAGTTCACATCGTCATGTGACCAACACCCAAAGGGTTTACTAGAGTCAATAATCTAGTTCACATTGCTATGTGATTAACACCCAAAGAGTACTAAGGTGTGATCATGTTTTGCTTGTGAGATAATTTTAGTCAACGGGTCTGTCACATTCAGATCCGTAAATATTTTGCAAATTCTATGTCTACAATGCTCTGCACGGAGCTACTCTAGCTAATAGCTCCCACTTTCAATATGTATCCAGATTGAGACTTAGAGTCATCTGGATCAGTGTCAAAAAATTGCATCGACGTAACCCTTTACGATGAACCTTTTGTCACCTCCATAATCGAGAAACATATCCTTATTCCACTAAGGATAATTTTGACCGCTGTCCAGTGATCTACTCCTAGATCACTATTGTACTCCCTTGCCAAACTCAGTGGTAGGGTATACAATAGATCTGGTACACAGCATGGCATACTTTGTAGAACCTATGGCTGAGGCATAGGGAATGACTTTCATTCTCTTTCTATCTTCTACCGTGGTCGGGCTTTGAGATTTACTCAATTTCACACCTTGTAACACAGCCAAGAACTCTTTCTTTGACTGTTCCATTTTGAACAACTTCAAAATCTTGTCAAGGTATGTACTCATTGAAAAAACTTATCAAGCGTCTTGATCTATCTCTATAGATCTTGATGCTCAATATTTAAGCAGCTTCACCGAGGTCTTTCTTTGAAAAACTCCTTTCAAACACTCCTTTATGCTTTGCAGAATAATTCTACATTATTTCCGATCAACAATATGTCATTCACATATACTTATCAGAAATGTTGTAGTGCTCCCACTCACTTTCTTGTAAATACAGGCTTCACCGCAAGTCTGTATAAAACTATATGCTTTGATCAACTCATCAAAGCGTATATTCCAACTCCGAGATGCTTGCACCAGTCCATAGATAGATCGTTGGAGCTTGCTCATTTTTTTAACACCTTTAGGATCGACAAAACCTTCTGGTTGCATCATATACAATTCTTCTTTAATAAATCCATTAAGGAATGCAGTTTTGTTTATCCATTTGCCAGATTTCATAAAATGCGGCAATTGCTAACATGATTCGGACAGACTTAAGCATAGATACGAGTGAGAAACTCTCATCGTAGTCAACACCTTGAACTTGTCGAAAACCTTTTGCGACAATTCTAGCTTTGTAGATAGTAACACTACTATCAGCGTCCATCTTCCTCTTGAAGATCCATTTAATCTCAATGGCTCGCCGATCATTTGGGCAAGTCAATCAAAGTCCATACTTTGTTCTCATACATGGATCTCATCTCAGATTTCATGGCCTCAAACCATTTCGCGGAATCTGGGCTCATCATCGCTTCCTCATAGTTCGTAGGTTCGTCATGGTCAAGTAACATGACCTCCAGAATAGGATTAATGTACCACTCTGGTGCGGATCTCACTCTGGTTGACCTACAAGGTTCGGTAGTAACTTGATCTGAAGTTACATGATCATCATCATTAGCTTCCTCACTAATTGGTGTAGGAGTCACAGGAACAGATTTCTTTGATGAACTACTTTCCAATAAGGGAGCAGGTACAGTTACCTCATCAAGTTCTACTTTCCTCCCACTCACTTCTTTCGAGAGAAACTCCTTCTCTAGAAAGGATCCATTCTTAGCAACGAATATCTTGCCTTCGGATCTGTGATAGAAGGTGTACCCAACAGTAACTTTTGGGTATCCTATGAAGACACACTTTTCCGATTTGGGTTTGAGCTTATCAGGATGAAACTTTTTTACATAAGCATCGCAACCCCAAACTTTAAGAAATGACAGCTTAGGTTTCTTGTCAAACCATAGTTCATACGGTGTCGTCTCAACGGATTAGACGGTGCCCTATTTAATGTGAATGCAGCTGTCTCTAATGCATAACCCCAGAACGATAGTGGTAAATCGGTAAGAGACATCATAGATTGCACTATATCCAATAAAGTACGGTTATGACGTTCGGACACACCATTATACTGTGGTGTTCCAGGTGGCACGAATTTGTGAAACTATTCCACATTGTTTTAATTGAAGACCAAACTCGTAACTCAAATATTTGTCACCGCAATCATATCGTAGAAACTTTATTTTCTAGTCACGATGATTTTGCACTTCACTCTGAAATTCTTTGAACTTTTCAAATGTTTCAGACTTATGTTTCATCAAGTAGATATACCCATATCCGCTCAAATCATCTGTGAAGGTCAGAAAATAACGATACCCGCCGCGAGCCTCAACACTCATCGGATTGCATACATCAGTATGTATTATTTCCAATAAGCCAGTTGCTTGCTCCATTGTTCCGGAGAATGGAGTTTTAGTCATCTTGCCCATAAGGCATGGTTCGCAAGCATCAAGTGATTCATAATCAAGTGATCCCAAAATCCCATCAGCATGGAGTTTCTTCATGCGCTTTACACCAATATGACCTAAACGGCAGTGCCACAAATAAGTTGCACTATCATTATTAACTTTGCATCTTTTGGCTTCAATATTATGAAAATGTGTATCACCACGATCGAGATCCAACAAACCATTTTCATTGGGTGTATGACCATAGAAGGTTTTATTTATATAAACAGAACAACAATTATTCTCTAACTTACATGAATAACCGTATTGCAATAAACATGATCCAATCATATTCATGCTCAATGCAAACACTAAATAACATTTATTTTAGGTTCAACACTAATCCCGAAAGTATAGGGAGTGTGCGATGATGATCATATCAATCTTGGAACCACTTCCAATACACATCGTCACTTCACCCTTAACTAGTCTCTGTTCATTCTGCAACTCCCGTTTCGAGTTACTACTCTTAGCAACTGAACCAGTATCAAATACCGAGGGGTTGCTATAAACACTAGTAAAGTACACATCAATAACATGTATATCAAATATAGTTTTGTTCACTTTGCCATCCTTCTTATCCACCAAATACTTGGGCAGTTCCGCTTCCAGTGACCAGTCCCTTTGCAGTAGAAGCACTTAGTCTCAGGCTTAGGTCTAGACTTGGGCTTCTTCACTTGAGCAACAACTTGCTTGCCGTTCTACATGAAGTTCCCTTTCTTTCCCTTTGCCCTTTTCTTGAAACTAGTGGTCTTGTTAATCATCAACACTTGATGCTCTTTCTTGATTTCTGATTTCATCATCATGAAAAACTCGGGAATCGTTTACGTTATCCCTTGCATACTATAGTTTATCACGAAGTTCTACTAACTTGGTGACGGTGACTAGAGAATTCTGTCAATCACTATCTTATCTGGAAGATTAACTCCCACTTGATTCAAGCGATTGTAGTACCAGACAATCTGAGCACATGCTCACTGCTTGAGATATTCTCCTCCATCTTTTAGCTATAGAACTTGTTGGAGACTTCATATCTCTCAACTCGGGTATTTGCTTGAAATATTAACTTCAACTCCTGGAACATCTCATATGGTCCATGATGTTCAAAACATCTTTGAAGTCCCGATTCTAAGCCGTTAAGCATGGTGCACTAAACTATTAAGTAGTCATCATATTGAGCTAGCCAAACGTTCATAACGTCTGCATCTGCTCCTGGAATAGGTCTGTCACCTAGCGGTGCATCAAGGACATAATTCTTCTGTGCAGCAATGAGGATAAACCTCAGATCACGGATCCAATCCGCATCATTGCTACTAACATCTTTCAACATAGTTTTTCTCTAGGAACATATCAAAATAAACATAGGGAAGCAACAACGCGAGCTATTGATCTACAACATAGATATGCTAATACTACCAGGACTAAGTTCATGATAAATTTAAGTTCAATTTAATCATATTACTTAAGAACTCCCACTTAGATAGATATCTCTCTAATCATCTAAGTGATCACGTGATCCAAATCAACTAAACCATAACCGATCATCACGTGAAATGGAGTAGCTTTCAATGGTGAACATCATTATGTTGATCATATCTACTATATGATTCACGCTCGACCTTTCGGTCTCAGTGTTCCGAGGCCATATCTGCATATGCTAGGCTCGTCAAGTTTAACCTGAGTATTCTGCGTGTGCAAAACTGGCTTGCACCCGTTGTAGATGGACGTAGAGCTTATCACACCCGATTATCACGTGGTGTCTGGGCACGATGAACTTTGGCAACAGTGCATACTCAAGGAGAACACTTTTATCTTGAAATTTAGTGAGAGATCATCTTATAATGCTACCGTCGAACTAAGCAAAATAAGATGTATAAAAGATAAACATCACATGCAATCAAAATATGTGACATGATATGGCCATCATCATCTTGTGCCTTTGATCTCCATCTCCAAAGCATCGTCATGATTTCCATCATCACCGGCATGACACCATGATCTCCATCATCTTGATCTATATCAATGTGTCGTCACCTGGTCATCTCGCCAACTATTGCTCTTGCAACTATTGCTATCGCATAGCGATAAAGTAAAGCAATTATTTGGCGCTTGCATCTTATGCAATAAAGAGACAACCATAAGGCTTCTGCCAGTTGCCGGTAACTTCAACAGAACATGATCATCTTATACAACAACTTATATCTCATCACATCTTGACCATATCACATCACAACATGCCCTGCAAAAACAAGTTAGACGTCCTCTACTTTGTTGTTGCAAGTTTTACGTGGCTGCTACGGGCTGAGCAAGAACTGTTCTTACCTACGCATCAAAACCACAACGATAGTTCGTCAAGTTAGTGTTGTTTTAACCTTCTCAAGGACCGGGCGTAGCCACACTCGGTTCAACTAAAGTTGGAGAAACTGACACCCGCCAGCCACCTGTGTGCAAAGCACGTGGGTAGAACCAGTCTCGCGTAAGCGTACGCGTAATGTCGGTTCGGGCCGCTTCATCCAACAATACCGTCGAACCAAAGTATGACATGCTGGTAAGCAGTATGACTTATATCGCCCACAACTCACTTGTGTTCTACTCGTGCATATGACATCTACGCATAAAACCTGGCTCGGATGCCACTGTTGGGGAACGTAGTAATTTCAAAAAAAATCCTACGCACACGCAAGATCATGGTGATGCATAGCAACGAGAGGGAAGAGTGTTGTCTAAGTACCCTCGTAGACCGTAAGCGGAAGCGTTATATCAACGCGGTTGATGTAGTCGTACGTCTTCACGATCCGACTGATCCAAGTACCGAAAGCACGACACCTCCAAGTTCTGCACACGTTCAGCTCGGTGACGTCCTCGCCTTCTCGATCCAGAAAGAGTGGCGAAGTAGTAGATGAGTTCCGGCAGCACGACGGCGTGGTGACGGTGTTGGTGAAGAACAATCTTCGCAGGGCTTCGCCTAAGCACTACGAAAACTATGACGGAGGATAAACTAGAGGAGACGGGGTTGCCGGCACACGGCTTGGTGTTTCTTGATGTGTCTTGGGTGCTAGCCCTACCCCTCTATTTATATGTTGAGCCTTGGGGTCGAAACTTGGAGTAAAAGCCTCCAAAAAGTCGGTTTCACCCGAAAGGCAAGAGTCCTTCTCGGACTCCAGGGCCAGACGCCAGGGTTCCCGGCGTCTGGACCCAGACGCCAGGGACCCTGGCGTCTGGCCCCTGGACTCCGCAAAACTTCCTTTTGCGCTTTCCAAAAACCTCGTGGGCTTTCCCCTTTGGCCCAGATAAAGTGTTCTTGTGCCCAAACAATTCGGGAAACATCCGGAACCCCTTCCGATGGATTTCGGAACCTTTCCGGAGATCAAACACTACTATCCACATATCAATCTTTACTTCCGGACCATTCCGGAGTTCCTCGTCATATCCGCGATCTCATCCAAAACTCCGAACAACATTCGGTCACCAACATACATAACTCATAGTACTATATCGTCAACGAACGTTAAGCGTGCGGACCCTACGGGTTCGATAACTATGTAGACATGACCGAGACACCTCTCTGGTCAATAACCAATAGCGGGACCTGGATGCCCATATTGGCTCCCACATATTCTACGAAGATCTTTATCGGTCAGACCGCATAACAACATACGTTGTTCCCTTTGTCATCGGTATGTTACTTGCCCGAGATTCGATCATCGGTATCTCAATACCTAGTTCAATCTCGTTACCGGCAAGTCTCTTTACTCGTTCTGTAATACATCATCCCACAACTAACTCATTAGTTGCAATGCTTGCAAGGCTTATAGTGATGTGCATTACCGAGTGGGCCCAGAGATACCTCTCCGACAATCGGAGTGACAAATCCTAATCTCGAAATACGCCAACCCAACAAGTACCTTCGGAGACACCTGTAGAGCACCTTTATAATCACCCAGTTACGCTGTGACGTTTGGTAGCACACAAAGTGTTCCTCAGGTAAACGGGAGTTGCATAATCTCATAGTCATAGGAACATGTATAAGTCATGAAGAAAGCAATAGCAACATACTAAACGATCGAGTGCTAAGCTAATGGAATGGGTCAAGTCAATCACATCATTCTCCTAATGATGTGATCCCGTTAATCAAATGACAACTCATGTCTATGGCTAGGAAACATAACCATCTTTGATCAATGAGCTAGTCAAGTAGAGGCATACTAGTGACACTTTGTTTGTTTATGTATTCACACATGTATTATGTTTCCGGTTAATACAATTCTAGCATGAATAATAAACATTTATCATGAAATAAGGAAATAAATAATAACTTTATTATTGCCTCTAGGGCATATTTCCTTCAAATTGAACATAAAAGTATTAAAATAAATAGATAATGACCAAATAGTCATCGGATCATGCATGTGGTAGGAAAAAAATACAGAATAACAAGCCTTCATCGAAGCGATCTTCTAGCCCAAGCCCCCACCCCCCCTCCCGCGGCATCATCGCTTCTCGGTTTCTTAATGTTTTCTAGAAGACCGACCAGGCGGTCAACAGATGACAAATCAAATGGAAGCAACACAAAAAGGTTCGGATGTTTTCTTCCTCAAATCACAGAGTGTTTCTATTTATCGATATATTCCAGAACAGAGCGACTATACCCACTACGATGCGGAGCACCCCGTGGACATCACCAAGGGGCCTACACCAACACAGCAAGTGGACCGATGAGTAGAGCACGCGCACGTGCCATTAAAACCGAGGTGAAATCACTCCTCTTTGAACTACCTCTACATTCATATGAGACATGACTACTATCTCAAATGGGGACCCTATGCAATCACCCATGTAACAAGGAATTGACCATCAAGAAGCAAGGGAACAACGGCAAGTCATGGAGGAAGAGGAGCAAGAAGACAAGGAAGTAAGGCTGTCGGAGCTACAACACTCGGGCGTCCGGCTACCAGCCTGATGAGCGGAATGAATGGTGCACGATTACAGAAGCTTTGTCGTTAACCTAGGTGTCTGGACTTATACCCAGACATCTGACCCCTGGAGCGCGCCAAGTGAACATACAGCTCCGACTCGGACGAGCTTCATCCACCGGATGTCTGGCTTGGAGTCGTGACAGTCTTGCCTGAGCTTTTTGGATGTGCGACCAGGAACCAAACATTCGGCCCCTATCTACATGCACTTTGGGCCAAGTAGCCTTGTATCCTCCCCTTCCTCCCTTTTTTCTCTAGACTATAACCTCTCCCCTACCTCCTCTCTAGGGTTAGCAAAGCATAACTAGACATCTTGAGAGAGCTTTGCTCATCAACCCTCTCCACTGGAGACCAAGACCTCCAAGTGGAGAAGAATCCAAGGGATTATCGAGGCCTCCATCTCTCCTAGAGATTTGAGGAAGATCTATCTCTCAAGACCTCGGCTCCCCTTAGGGTTTGAGAGGAACCACCTACTTACCTCCTTTTGTTGATTGCGGATCTATGTGTTTCTTACTTGGAGAGCACATGTGTGATGTGGATCTTGTTCTTTGAGTAATTTCCCCCTTGCGTCTCCTTCAGTTCTTGTGTTTCTCCACTGTTCCATCTCCAAATTGTGAAGATTGGGCACAATTGGGTGGTATTTATTTTTGACCTCATCCCCTTAACATGCAAATCTAACCCTAAAAAAGTTACTCCTCTTCTAGAATCCAACATGCATGGGATAAACAGACATCATGCACAAGGTGATACTAATTAGGCATGCATGAACAAGGGTAGCCTACCAACAATGTTCAACAACTTGCCTTGCTAGCAAAATTTTCTTTACATTCTTTTCCCACGTTTGTTCAGATTCTATCATTAGAAATAGGAATCATTCTTTTACCCAAAAGGAAAGCATATCAGTCAAAGAAGCCAAGGAACTGGATAATCTTTACAGCCTGTTTCAACTTCCACTATCCATACAAGCGCACCAGCAATTCCATTTGCTATCAGAAGAATTAAATAATATCAAAAACACCTATGATAAGGACAGATGGCTTTTCAAATGGGGAAATAATAAGGACATTACCAAGAAGATCTATGGATACCTTATGAATGGTGAGGATGCTGCTGCTACTTTTAAATGGATATGGAAATCATATTGTCTACCAAGACACAAATTTTTCTGCTGGTTAATGCTAAATGACAGGATAAATACATGTGATCTTTTGATCAGAAAAAATATGCATCTGGATTCCACTGTATGTGTTCTATGCAACAATGAAGACATTGAGGATAGGACTCATCTTCTTTTCACATGTCCATTTAGTCAGGGATTTTGGTGGAACATTGGTTTTGAATGGAATTCGGATCTGGAAATCAACAATATGATTATTGATGCTAAACACAGATATAAAATTGGCCACTTCATGGAAGCCATGATTCTTGGATGCTGGAGCATATGGAACCAAAGGAATGGGATGATTTTTGAAGGGATCCCCTGTTCAATAAATGAATGCAAGAATGAATTTGTCAGATATTTCAAAATGACCATGCTAAGGGCTAAACCCACCCTAAAAGAGGGCATGTCCTCTTGGATAGACAATATTTAATTTTCCAATAATTTCCTTGCTACTTTCCCTATAGATAGTACCTCCTTGGTTGTCCCCCCAACAACCATTTTTTATGTAATTTGATACCCTTATTTATTAATGAAAAATGACTTACAGTAGGGGATTTACCCTACTGCTCTTTGGTCAAAAAAAAGAAATAGGAATCACTAGATATTTCAAAAACATTTCACCAAGTTGACAAGTAAATATTTCTTGATAAAATCGGACTTGCTCTTTGCTTTCTCAAAAAGGAACAACTCACTCTTATGAAAGTTAATGGTTGGCCCTGACATTTTCTCAAAAGCACCCAAAATGAATTTCAATTTATTTGCACTCTCCTCATCATCACGCGTTAGAAAAATGGGTGTCATCAACATATTGTATCATATTGACAAACACCCCTTTCACCATCTCATGTTGCTTAGCCATTTCCATGATTAGGGCTAGGGCATCGACTACTAGGTCAAAGAGAAGAGTGGTAAGGAGTCCCCATGCCTAAGACCTTTAT